>NW_027107651.1:411826-414523 GCF_000696795.3 Halyomorpha halys | reverse complement strand
AATACTGCCAAAAAATGTAATAAAATAAAGCTATTTTATTATTATACTGAAAATATAGTATATAAAATATTGATAAACTACTTCTATACCTACAGGATGATTAGCTACTAGCGTTTGATTAAACAAATGATATTAAAAATCAATCTTTAAATAAAAATAATGGTAAAGAAAAAAGAAAAAATAATAATGAAAAAAACAATTTTTGTAATAAGGTGAGAAAAAAATTTAATGACACATTTAAAAAAAAATAATAATGTCTGGACATTCAGCCTTTCAGTGGGCTGTGATGTAATGTAAAGGTATTCAGCTTTTTTTTTACTATTAATTAAAGAATGCAGACAACAATATTATATAGTCCTTATAAAAGGTAGAATAAATCATCATAAAATACACATTAACAATTTTTAAAATATTCCAAATTGCAATAACATGCCAAAAATCAGATAACAAATCCTTTACTAAATCATTAAAATCACACATTCAATAAGTAATCAGATTTTTTTACTTTTATATGATGTGTACATTAAAAAAATCATACTTACAAAAAGTTATTATTATCATTTAATATCTAGTTTAATAATTAATCAGATAACTTTTTTTTTTCTCAACAGGAATGATAACCATTGTTAGTTTTTTGACTTCAAACAACAACATAAAAGAAATATCTAGCACAACATTATATTGACATGATTAATAAAATGAATATCTAACAATAATGGGCATATTTTTGCATTTTATCAGTACTCTTCCAGTAACTAGATAAATTATAATTTAAGCTTCTTGTATGTCCTAATGTCAATTGGATAGAACAATGGTTACGTATTCCAATCATTCCAAAAATAATGAGCAAACTATAATCAGGTTATTAATTAAGAGTCTCGTGTTTATCGAATTGCAATTAGCAGCTGACCGTTCAACAATTTGTTGGATTTAGTCTGCCATTGCGAAACCTAAAATGAAAATAAACCATAAAGTAATACGAAAGGCCCGCATTTAGTCGAACTCAAATATTCCTAGAACAAATCTGAATATAAGTTCACCTCATATGTGAGTGTAAGTCCTATATACCAATCTAAGTCTACCCAGTGTATAGAACTGGCCCATTGTGCTGGAGAAAATATGAAAAAAATTCTACCTATATTTGGAACAAATTAGGTATTGTTTTATCTCTGGGCGAGGACTTTATTAAATATAATATGTTATGCAGGTTTAATCAAACTCACTTCTTTGAAATTTAGTTCTTTATTCTTCTTTAATGTTCAACAGTATTATTTAATAAAGTCGCTCAAACTCTTGTCGAATAGATCCGCTACCCCAGACAAACGGTCTAAACGCCCAATCCATTTTAAAACAGATCTATATAACAAGAGTATAATAAGATGGATGTACAGAGTTGAGCTTTGGGGTTCCACTAAAACTTCAAAACGCTCTCGTATCCAATCCTTACAATCCAAAATCCTTCGCAAGATGCTCGATGTTCAATGCTTCTTAATATGTCACAAATAAAATCATCAATAAATAATCCTTCCATTATAAACTCCCTAACGACACAGACCCACTAGTTTTTAACCTTGCTTCTTATTTCATTCCTAACAATTCTCCAAGGTACCTGAAAAAAGATGGCCTATACAAGCTTTTATCATAGCATTATAATCTAGCATCAATTTTAATAGATGTTTATTGACAGTTGTAAATGTCAATATATAATTGTTTTTTTAAAAATTCTTTAATGTTCTTTTGTATTGATGTATCGATCTTATAAATATCTAATATAATGAAGATATCGAAAAGAAAAATTTCTCTTGAGATTCACCAAAATGGATTCCATTTGTGTCAGAAGTATAAAAATATATTGGGAAGGAAGAGTGCGAATTACGAGCTTTAGAGCCGAGACCATATAGAGAGATATATTCTCCAACCTCCTTAAGACCTCTCCTTTCACACACAAGCAGCAAATGAATATAAAAAGCCTCTGGTCTTTTTTTTATCTGGATTTTATTCAGAGGTGCCTACAGTATGCCGTATAACTTATTTTTTTATGACCCTCTTCGGAACGTGTCCCTTTCATTGCTGACGGGTCCTAGATTCTTTGCCAGTCTCATTGCTGATTTCCCACGGGTCTCGGATCGTACGTCATTTCATCCGCTGTCACGGGGATGTCGTCCGTTCCTAAACGATGTATGAATTTATAAATATACACGCATGTATACATCTACACAAAGACGAATTCATTTTGATCCGAAGCGTAAATTGCCAAAAAAACTGCGAACAATATTTACGGCTAGCATATAAACGGTGAAAATTAAAAAAATAGACGAACAAAATCGTCTTAGAATTCAATTTCAAGCCGAGGAGGCTGTCATGTTGATGGCAAATGAATATAAATAAATACTTCGATCATGATAGTGGATGTTCGAGTTGAAATATAAGCTCAAATTATTTTGCTAATAGATTAGATTCCTTACTACTTACATAAATTGTTTGCGGTTTTAGGCGATGTCAAGATGCGATGGAACAAAGAAGTGTTAATTGCGGAAAACTCTCTAAAGTTCATTTGCTATCAGAATTTGAATACAAATACAAGAATTCAGACTTAGGTGCGCTGGATAAGAATTGGAGAAGATTAAAAAGTCAACACCCACAGAAGATAAGTCAATGTTATAAATGAAATGCTAGTCCAAATTAAATCAAAATCTC
>NW_027107651.1:411153-411641 GCF_000696795.3 Halyomorpha halys | reverse complement strand
TAATATCTTTTTTTTTATTTATTAAAACCTATATAATACCAAAATTTCTAATTATTATGTAAAAATATTCAATCTCCTGATTGATAAAAGATAGATTGATAGCGACAGACTACATTCAATATTATCGATGGAATTTGAACTGAAACTGTAGCTTAACTAACAACGCATATTATAATATTTCTTAAAAAGTAATAGTAAATAATAATATTAACGTATTATTTTATTTTATGTATTGGTGATATTTGTTTATTTTTAATTTTTTTTAAGTAGTGGTTGGTATCATTTAACTCCATTCATTACTCAAATATATTTGTACAATTAGTATGCTTGTTACAGGAATTTTATACTAATGTTTAAATAAAATCCTTTAAAAAATACAAATTTAAAGTAATTAAAGAAAGTGTATGATGTAAGTATGATAGTTTTTCATGCTGGGTGTTATAGCAACCAATTTTATTAGGATTACACTGCTTCTTGTCACTTAAGCA
>NW_027107651.1:374189-411033 GCF_000696795.3 Halyomorpha halys | reverse complement strand
CTCTCTGCTCCTCTCTCCCTTCCACTCACTCCCCTTCCCCATTATATAATTTTCTCCTTTTTCATTATTGTAAAAAAATGTTATTTTGTAATTATATTTTGTTGATACAATAGTTTCATACAGATTTTAATGATATCAGTGATTGGAAGTTGATGATTTGATAGGTACCTATCCCAACAATTCCGGAAAATTCCATCAAAATCGGATCGTCAACATTAGTTGTTATTCACAATACCTTAATTTGACTACAGGCAGACAAGTAACTACATTACTTCCTTTATTTCTAAAACGTAAAATCAATTGGAAATTTTCGATTCGGAAGCTGAATTAATATTTTCCTTTTCTGCATCTTTAAAAAGCTTAAACTGGTCTAAGTGAAATGCTTGTAGAATATAACCGAAAACTTGTCTTCACTTATCACTACCCTATATTGGCTGAAGATTCACAAATAAAATAATTCTGATTATTATTTTTAACAGTTAATTAACAACAATAAATCATTGTTAAAGTAATAATCAAATGCTCTAATAAATAATGTATTTATTTATCGATGATAAAGTATTATTGGAGTTTTCGAGCTCTTATTAATTTCGGCTAATATTGGATATTTTCCCTCGTGCGATAGCATTTCTATTGTGAGGGCCTCGTTGCGTGGAAAACAGAAAAAGTGTTCTACCATCGAGATGGGTAATCTATCTTCTCCCTCCGTTCTATTGTTCTTCACTTTTTGTAAAAATGAACTTGTGGTCGTTAGTTGTACATTGTTCCCTTTCTAACGGTTCCCGGATGTCTGTTTGGATTTATTGTAAAAAATATCAATATTAACATTTATAAAGTACGTAATAGATTAAAAACAAATAAATTTATTTTAATATACTTCTATTTATTTAAAACGTAAAACATTAATTATACAGTGACAATTCAATACTTGAGTAGATTAATGTATTATGTAAGTTCGAAGCGAAACTAGAGATTTTTGATTTGTAGGATATTTTAAATACACTAGAACCCCGCTTATATGGCCGCTCGGGACTAAGCCGCTTATCTTGTTCCAGACTGGTAGTTTTATTAATAATAACAAAATTATCCAAATAGACTCAACCTATTAAAACAGATTGAATTTCCAAAGTTTCGGCCATCTTACATCATCAAGGACAATCTAATAAAATAAAAGCTTTAACTAAAACTTATTATTAACAGTATTAAAATATTATTAATTATAATTTGCATAACTTAATTTCTAATATTCTAATATCAGAGCGTCGCATTTGTTAATTTGCCTCAACTTTTTTAAGGCTATTATGCCCAAGTCAAAATAAATTTAGAAAATACAACCAATAAGCAAAAACATATTTCTTTACTAATAATTTTTCACTATTCTATGTTTTAATTTATCTGTATTTGTCATTTTTCATAATGACTTCTATCCTTCACAAATCCATAACCTCAACCAAGTATATACTATCATTTTATTTCACACTGCATCTCTGTTTATTTTGTTGTTAAAAATCCTATAACATTTAGTTACTAATAACTATCTAAAATTCGACTAGCTTCATCAGAAATTAATTTTATATTATGGTCTACTAATTATCTTCAGTTTTCTATTTTAGTTTTGCCTTATTTCCGCTATTATTATTTTTTTCACTACATTTATTCCTTTTTATACCGTAACCCATCAAAGTTTAATTATTCTATTCCTTTCAAAGCCCCGAAGAGGGTTTACAATGAACGCCAAAACATTGGCACTCAAAAAAGATTTACTGTGGGTTTTATTTCTAAAAAATTATCTGAAATTTAATGCTGGTCAACAGATGTACACAATTAAAAATAGTTCCTCACTAGATAGTTCCTTTAATCTATAAAGAAAAAAAGTTTGGCTTAAGAATCATGTCGATTTCAAAATGTTTCACAACATTTGACTACTTTCTCTAGAAATTAAAAAAAAAATAATTATAAGGATTTTGTTAAATTAATTTTATTTTTTCCTTTGAAAGAAGTGGGATATTGCTGTATTATCTAATTAAATACTTTCATCACAAAAGAAAAAGTATTTTTGAACTCCATTAAAATGTATTATCTTTTAAATTTTTTTTGAATATTTAAAAAAAATAAAAGAAAATAATACGACCGTAGATCCTTCTTTATTTATGCACAATCCATAGCGCAATAGGCAAAAGGTTTGCTTGACGGTGTCCAAATTGTTTGCTGAGGTGTTGAGTGCTTTCGACTAAACCTCATTCAGCCCTCGCGGTCACGTACTCAACATTGTTCGCAATCAATGAATGTTCTTGACAAAAGAGGGGTATTTCATTCCGCTATGTTCAACTGCACTTGATCGTTACTTTCAGCGCTGAATAATCTGTTTACCCTTAAACCGATTGTGCATAGGGCTTTTACTCGAAGAAGTTACTTTTATTTTTATAGCTATATGTAAATAGATTATTCAGATCCAAAGTCTTAAGTCTCTGATATACGTGTAATGAAAAACATTTAGGCCAGAAAATTAGCAGCATCGAATAAGATAAGATCACCTAAGAGCGTATCAGAGACAGCACACCTTTCATCAACAGTGAAAGAAATGACTAATCAAATAAATAGTATATCGCTGCAAGAAAATTCATAAAAATAAAAAAAATAGCATTAAAGCCCTAATTCCACGACAGTTCATAATAGTGGGACAAGATGACACTGCTCGTTTTCAAGCTGACAGTAAAGTTACTCTCTCTGAAAGTTGAACTTGGTAAATGAATGAAAAGATGAATAAATCCGAGAATCATCTGTAGCTGAGAGAGTTCGGGCGTAGGTCTTTGCAGTCTCGGAACTGCTGCGACGCATTTTGGCATAAGGGTCGACTTTTATTTCATTAGCGATCCCATGAAATGAAAACATTTGAAGTGAAATGCCATTGTTAGAACAGGATGGTGCACTGTAGATAAGTTCTTCCACCCTCCCTCCTCCCCCCAAATATCATAAATGACCAGGAAAAGGTTCAAGGGTCATTAAAAAAATGAATAAATACTACGAACAACTGTCACCAACGTATAGGTAAAAGGTTGGTTGTTTGTATTTAAGGGTGGTAGTTGTGTTTGTGAAGTTAGAAGTGTACACAACTGCAGTGGATGTGGCACTTGCTACCATGACAGTTGCAACTGTCATCGTGGAAATTAGCCTTAAACATCTTATAATAAAAACAGAAAACATACAATCTTCCTTTTCCTCCTACATTTTTTTTAATTTCCTGATAATGCATTGGCAAATTCCTGTCATATTAGTTATTAATGTTATTTAAAGGAACATTTTGTTTATTTTTGTAACCTTCTACTTATTTTATTTAATGGTGGTATGTAGTCAATGACGATGCAGTAGAACTTTATATCGTTATTTTAGTACGAGGGATCCACAAGTCATGTGATTAGATGAATTGTACAACAAGCGTTGTACTTAATAAAGTGAAAATAAAATTTTAAAAAAATAGGAGAAAAATAAAAAATTTAACTGAAAACTTTTAAATGATGATAATATAATAGGATTTTATCTAGCAGAAGTAATTAAAAGTTTATTAATTTTATTCAGAAGAGTATAGCGAAAACAAGATAAAAAAAAGGTTTTCTCTTAGAAATAAATAATTTATTTTTTTCAGGTTTTGTCACATAGTAATATTAATTAGAACTGCAAATGGATAGATATTTCAAAAATCTTTACAAAATTTAAAAGACTTGGCTACAAGAAAGTTTAGTAAGCCTTGAGGCATGTAGAATCAAGAATAACAGATTTAACAGGTTTAGTAATACTTTTTCCCTATCATCGTGAAAACGTCACAACACGTTAATATACTTCTCAATCCGCAGTGACAAGTGAGTCATCTATAAGTGGCCTGACGAATCAATCAACAGAGAATGAGTCAACCCGAAAAGTGTTTGCCTGTCCTTTTATTCTGTTACAAAGAGCTCTTATATTGAATCTGTTGTCGCAGGGAAGCAGTAATTCACCACTTCAACTCCAGGCCTCTCTTCCTATAAAGCTGGAATTACATTTACCCCCTACATAGTCAAGATTTATTAATTCCGGCTGTTGTAAGAATGAGTTTTAAAGTTCCCTTCTCTAAAATTAGTCAGCATTAGTAATATTTTATCAGGAATATTACTATGTTCGCTTGTCTGTGAATGAAGCTCTTGTCTTTACTTCATTTTTATTGGCTTTAAATCATAAATTTAAACTTTTATTACAACTTAAAATTTTAAATCTAAGAAGTAATTTGTAGCTGTGAAAAACATAAGTCCTCTGAGAATTACTTTTGCTATTTTTATAAACCGCTCTAAATAAGCATGGTAATTTATAAACAAATTGTTTATTATAATTAATTTTATTTAATAAATATATTTATTAACAAACTAAAAGTTTTACGCAAATAAATTTCTTTTTACGAGAATATTTTGAAAGAGATCACTATTATTCATCTAGAATAGTGTTTTTTTTTTTCTTACCTCCAGGAGCAAAAAAATTGGTATTTACAAATATATATACATATATACATATACTGGCTATTTCATTTTCTTGTTTTGATGGTTGCCGGGTCCGCTGAAGGCGGTGTCAACAATGATGGCATATGTTTGCCTGGATGCTCACTAGGAATAGGGAGGGACTGTTCCTGTTGGTGGTGTTGAAGTGATGACTTCAGGCTGCAGAGCCAGAAGTCTCTCCCAAGGTGAGGACGTCGACCAAGGGGACAATGCTTTGCCACCTCCCAGGTCTTGGTGGAGGGGCGATCTCACGGAATAGAGGGTTGGCACAGGCTTTCAGCCCATCAAAGATTTTGATGTGCCTACGGCCTATGAATTCCGGCACAGGCGGGAGTTGGAGCTCCTCACATATTACTCTGTTCCTACCCTGCTGGAGTGAAGTTCCTTTGACTATTCGCCTCAGGAGTGAGTTCTGGAAACTCTGAAGTTTGGAGAGCGTAGTCTTGTAGAGGTGTCGCATGAGTGGTGCACCATGGAGCAGCGTTGGACGTATGATGGCCTTGTATATCTTGAGTTTCAGGCGTAGCGCGATCTGTTGTAAAGTAAGCAAGTGGTAGAGCCTATGCGACTTCTGCCGGGCCAGCTTTAGTCTCTCCCTGGCGTGGCTGGAGAAGGTGAGGTGCCTGTCGAGAGTCACGTCCAGGTAGAGGATGTTGTTGGAGATGTTCCGACCTCACCATCCACAACGAACTGCTGCGGTAGCCTGCTCTTCTTGCCCTTCTGGAAAGACATTATGATAGCATCCGTCTTAGAATAGTGCAAATCTCACGTTTTAATGAACAATGGAATTTAAATTTTAATGTGAAATTAGTAACAGCCCGTTCCACAGATATATACTCGTAGATTACTGGAAATAGCCTTTTTTCATAGTATAACTCTGCAATCTCTGCACTTTTTCTATTAATTACTAAATCATTTTTTTAATGTCAATAATTTATATCCAAAAGACCATGGAATGATATGTTTTTACTATCGAAATAATATTTTAAAATAATTACATGAAAAAAAGAATTTTTATACCACTTTGAATGGTAACACGGCAATGTTAGTAAATGCAAAAATTAATAATTTATGAGTTAGCAACAGAATTAAAAAATATTACAAGCTCACATATTTTTTTTATTAATTAAAAAATCTTTCGGTCAGTCGATGTAATATGCTAGTAAATAAGATTTCATTTAAATGGCTTCAACTATTTTTAAGGTGTTCAAAAGGGATCTTTGTTAAAGTTGTAATGGATAGGGATTTGTAACCATCTTAAGATTATGATCAGTAAAATCTTCCGATAAATCAAACGATTGATCAAGAATCATAGGTTGTTAAGAGTACAAGATAAGCTCATGAAACCTTCATTTATAAGAATGCATCAATATCCAAGCATTTGTTATGTTGAACCTTCATCCACTCATGTCCTCAAGTAGTAACTGTATACCATGAAAGAACACCTAATAGGCGATGAGATTAATGTAAGGCGAGAACCGTGTGATGGGGTAGTAGCAGCTACCTGGTGTTCTAGTATCGAGTGCCTGGGGTCTAGCCTCTGGTGATGGAACTTTGGGAGAATTCTCTGGTACAATTCCAAACTTACTCATCAACGGAGAGTGAAACTTTATTATGTAGAGAGCCCCAGGGTGTGCCAGAACTGCTTTCTTGTCCAAGGAACAAAAGAAGGAAGAAAGTAGTCGAAGTTCAACAGAAGAAATAAAGCGAAGGAACAGCATATGAAGGAAGGATCTACCACAATACAATAAAAATTAAAGATAGGCGTTATTTCATAAAGATTAATTTACCTGTTTTCTGTAAAGTATATCTCCAAGGGACAAATAAATATCTCCTAAGTTAATGAGATCAAACAGGATATATTTCAATATTCTCCAAACATACTCTTTTCATAAAAATCACATTTCTTCAAGCATTCTTCAAACTAAGCAGGATAAATTTACATTATAGTCATGTCGTGATTATTTAAAGTTCTTTAATTATTTCTTAATTACTTAAAACCGAGATAAACTGAAAATTCTAACTTATACTGAGTTTAAAACAGTGTTCATTAAGAATTAGCGTCGTACCCACATTTGTAAGCGTGTTTAATTAATTTTCGATAAAATTTAATGATATTTAGGATATAATTCAGAGTCAGAGAGAAATGCTTTATCCATTCATGCTGCCCAAATACATCGGGTTGCTACATTACACAGTATACTAATCAATCCGTGATCGGGATTTACATATATTTACATGATATAATAAAAAAGAAAGAAAACAGTTTTTTCCCCACAGTTTCCTTCTACAATCAATTCCAGTCTACTTACTAAATACAAATATTTCCATTTATTCCTTTTTTCTTTCCCTTTCTTGTTCCTTCCATTTCACGTTTTTTACTTCATTTGATCGACAAATTTACTCTCCCGAATTCCCCCTCTCAGATTCTCTCCAGTGATCCGCTAAACAAATTCACTATTAGACTGCAATGTGAGATCAAATTAGAGAAATAATAGTCACAGCAGTAGATCAGTCTACAGAAAAACAAACATATACATTTTACGAAAATAAAAGCAATACATAGATTTAGAAGAATGTATAATAAAAAGTTGGTTAAAAGATATACTTGAATGGATAAATAAGTTTAAAAAATAATAAAAATAATTTAATGAATAAATAAGTTGAAACTCACAAATCGACAGGTCCACATACTAAAATAAATAAAACAATAAATAATCTCAGAGCTAATTCCCATGCAGGTGATGGTGTATGATCCCCAGGGAGTCCAAAATAATATTTTCCGCCAAGATCGTAATATCCCCGATGCTAACACTTCGGCCTTCTAAGAAGCTCCTTGTTCTATCTGGTGTTGTTCCGCGAGATCCAAACCAGAGGCCTCTCACGGTGAAGTCTCTCTCTCCGAAGGTCTTGCGGAATTTTTCCTTATGGAAAGGGACGCATTTTTCATGTTTCCTATTTTTCCCTTTCCACTCCACCATCCAGTTCGAGGTCATTACTTTCAAATCCTACCGTCGGATCCAAGCCGTGCCACCAATTTTCGTAAATGCAACAATATCAGCGTATCTTACGGATCCGTCGGTGTAAAAGCAATAAAGCTCCTGCAAGCAGGTGAAGTCTTTTTTTTCAAGGAACTTTATCAATTCTTCCTTAAATTTATGATGCGGGCGAGTTATAAGGATAGAGTTGTTGGGAGCATTTTCCTAGCTGGTGGGCTGGTGTTTCAGACTCTGCCGCATTTGCGACTTTATATTCGCAATATAATTTAACTACATTACTAAATCATAATAATAAAATATAACAGAAGAATATAAAATTTTCTACTGGTATCGATATTTCTATGCGTACAAATATTTAATATTTTTGCTGTCCTTGTACGAATGTACTTATTTGTAGGACTTCTTTGTAATGCCAAGGTGTAAAATGTTTTTCAATTAATTTGTGAGCTAAATGAACATATTCATTCATCTAAAATTAGCTCAATTAGAGTGTCTATGGGCCAAACGAAAGATTAAAGTAAATGTTTCATGTAAAGCTAACTACTCCGAATGGAGAAATACATGAATAAGATGAGGGCGACTTTAAAGATCTTTAAATTTTCTAGTTTCCTTTATACAGTGTTTTTTTTTTACTAACTGCTCGTGGATTTCGATTACTAAAACACCTACTCGATAATCTCTCTAAACTTCTCATTCACTACAAACAATTATTATATGCTATGATAATGAGACCAATTCGGACATACGGAGTTGAACTCCATAGTGGTACCAAAGCATCCAATTTCTCCCGTATCCAATCCTTACAATCTAAACTCTTCCATAAAATCCTTGATGCTCCTTATTACGTCACAGATAAACTCATCCATCGCCAAGACCTTAACATCCCTTTCATTGCAAATTTGGCCAAAAATAAATATGCGTCTTTTCATTCCAAACTACTTACCCATCCTAACCCATCAGTACTTAATTTCTCATCCTTAATAATCCATGATAATACTCCGAGGCGTCTGAAAAGAAGGTGGTCATGGGACCTTCTAATTTAAATTAATGTTTGAAGTACCATCATTGGAAGGTTCCTTCCCAAGATTATCAAGTGATTGAAACATTCCTTATATTTACTTATTGAATTTTTTAACCGTTGTAAATTACAATAAATATTTTTTTTTTACTAAGACTATAATTTATCTACAATGCATATTAATCTATGGTTTGTCAATGAAAAACTTCAACTAAGTAATCGATCTGGTGTATATCAATGGCATTTTTATTTTTGTCTATAATAATCATAAATCGCCTTTGTATATCCCTAATAAATAACTGCTTCGCGTGTTTTCAGTCGAATGAGGAAGGCATGATCTATTTCGCTTCAATAATGGACTAGTCCTTTGTAAGGCCGTCCATACAAAGGATATTAAGCCATGCTTCGTTTAGTTCAACGCATTTAATACAGGTTTCGAATCCCTGCATCCATACAAATTATTGTTGTTGAAACATTGATAATATAGTTTTGAAAGATGAAGAATACATGGAATTACTGTTGAATAAGGAGCTTTCACGAAGCAAATTTATAATGCATTTTTAAATTAAAAAAAAAAAAGTAGAAAAACGAGACTGTGATTTAGAAACACAGTGTTGCACTGCTTTTATACACAAAGCTACTCCCAATTGTTTGAGTTATGGAATTAATTAATCTATGAATTTTAAACTTAGAATGATATCTATATTGGACTTTCGCATATTGGTATCAATCAATAAATTATTCTTACGTAAAAGTAAAGAACGTTTAATCTATATGAAATCACCAGAGAAGCAAGCATATAATTTTAGGAATATTTAAAAATGGTTCATTGATTGAACAATTTACTTTTATTATATAAACATTATCTGAATTAGATTTATGAAAATCAACTCAAAAAGAGAACTAACTAAATCAACTTGAGGCGTGTGCAAGAAAACAAAACAGATAAGAAGAATTGCGTGTCTTAAAACAAATTATATTACTACCGGCCTAAAAACATAGTTCTGAAACGTATTATTCTTGAAAATGCGTTACGAACACTTGAGATTCATGCACGGAGTATCTTCAACTGTTCCAGAACACTGTACTGCGGAAAATGGTGAAATCAACGTCACTGAAGGAACTGAATCCGATGAAGACACATAAAACTCTTCGATTCGATGAAGTCTTTTATCAACTGTTTGTGACCAGCTGCAGCTCCAATCCTGTGGCAACAGTGTATATTACAAGAATAAACTCAAAATGTGTACAACACAGATATAGGATACGTTTTGTTGTTAGCTATTATGTTAGAGTTTTAGTTTTAGTGAATATTCAGAATATTAAGTGTGCCCTGACACTTTGAAGAAACATTAAGATTGTTCCCGAACAGCTCATAAACATCTTAGCTCAAAACCTGCTTAAAATGTTAACCAACAATAGGAAAAGAAGTAACAGAAATACATTTGTATTTTCCAAACACTTCCGTTATATTTTAAGTAATAGAAGTTCTGAAAATAAAAAATGTTAAAAATAAAAATCCTCTCCTACCATATCTTACCTTTGATAAGAGCACCCTTTTGATCTTAGGAAAAGATATCAAAAAGGGCATAAAATAAGCAAAGATTAAAGGATTTAATTTAGTGAAAGTATTCGAAGGGAAGATGTTAGAGGAATCCGAGCATCGATCGCTGGGGTGGCTATGGAAATAAATTAATAAAGAAGGAGAGTTGAATAGGCGAAGGGAACAATAAGATCTGACGACATGGAATTCCGTACAATAGTCCCTAGCAGCACCGTTTCCTATACGGGTCTTAGGTTCGCTTTGCACTTGGGGGTGGAACTCTTTGTTCAGAACTTGGTCTGGTAGGGTATGTGTTCCAGCTCTTAGTAAAGGGGGTCGTAGTTTAAGCTATCCTCTTCCGCAGTCGACCAGAAAAATCACTATTGTCGTTTAAGCCTGCATGTAGAAGAAACAAGGTATACTCCTATCAGTAAGCCGACAAGATAAGAACAAGGACGCGTAGTGATATCTGAAGCACTAAGAGGACTGCAGGGCAGGGACTTGATATAGAGGTAGCTTTGCGATTACCCGGGCTTTATCAGCTGGGTGCTTTAAAATACGGCACTTTGGGTGGGCTAAGCAGTTCCATCGTCGTTACCTGACTTCTCCACTCAAACGTAGATACGCACCAGCCACCTTGATGTAGGTGATAACTTTTAACGCTGAGTAATAAAAATGAAGATTAATTTTTTTTTTCTAATAGCCATCATTTACAGTCGTAAGATCAGGAGAATTGCTAATGATGATATCATAAATAAGATAGGATAATTTATAATTCAGAATTATTTTAAAAATATTTTTTTTACTGATTAGATAGTAATTGAAACTGTTAATTAATAGATATCCTTGCGAATGATCAGAATAGCAAACAAGTAGGATTTATGAGATAATAAACGTGTTGAGACTGCATGGATATATTTTTTATTATAATTGATAAACAAACGAGTCTAGAAAAAGAAATTAAATTTTACATAAATGCTAAATTCTTACAAGGTAATATATATGTATTTTTCAATTAATGATAATTTATAAAATAATGTGTAATTATATTTATAGTTAATTTCCTTTTTGTTAAAATTTTATAGAATTAAACCTGAAAACAGAAGAGGGCTCCGAAACGTCGGGTTTTTAATATATAGCAAAGGCGAGCATTGCAATTTACGTTTTTATATTAAAACCCTTATCACAGAACTTTTAAATTAAAGTAAAGCAAATAAATGGCTGTAATATCACAAGGTTGATTAAAATAATAATATTCAATAAGCGTGATAATTTGTTATTAATGTATACGTACGTACTTAAATAAACAAATTAAATAAATTAATATTAATGACTATTGATAACTAAATTAATCAAATTATATTTTCATTGTAGTCAAATACATTTCGGAAAAAAAAATGAAATAGAATAAAAATAAAAACTTTATTTTAGGTCTATGTTCGTTAAGAATAGCAAAATATGTACAAATGAAAACAATACTGTCTAAAAACTAACATAAAAATAATTTAGTAAATGCATTACATACTATTAAAATTAACAGGTAAGTAACTTAAATAAAAATCTGCTTATAGGAGATATGAGAGAAAAATGTAATAAATATGAATTAATTATTAAGTAATATATAAGTATATGAAAAAATACACCAACAAGTTATAGACAAATGTATTCACAGAAAATATAATATGTAATATATCATACTCATAAAAATATACAATATAATGATTACATTAGTAGTTAACTTGAATATTATTGCTATTTTTATTTCTAATAAAACTTTTAAATTAAGATAAATAATATTACTTAAAAAGCGTTCGTTCATCGTTTTTTTAGGGAAAGAGTGTGTAATACTCACACACTCTTTCCCTAAAAAAAATGTTATAGCAAAAAAAACCGTGCCCGTGTAGGCCTTACGCTTCGCGCCGAGGCGACATATTTCCGTGACAACGTATACTCTATGCTAATATTACATAAATATAAATTAAAATCAATCCAATGTTATATATTTGAAATAATAAACCAGTTCACATATTGAATTCAGATATTTATTTTTGTTTGGTTATACAAAATATTTATACAGTTATACTTAATTCTAAGACTTTATTTCCAATATTCTATTCATAATCGGACGATGGTAGGAGAAATATGAAATGAGTGGCATCAATTCTGCTGTGATATGCCTGGAGAATGTCAAGTCGATCACTGTTCCTCCTAGCGTCGTTCCACTATTTGTATTTGTTAAGCAATCTAAATTGAACTTTCGCTTCATAAATTGGGTGAATGCTTTGTTTGACTGTAGATTGATGTTAAAGTCGCCACAAATCAGAATAGGCATTTTAGAATCCGGCTTGTTCCGGTGTTTCTGAGAATTTTAAACGTTTTCTAAAGTCACTTTGATGATCACTATTAGATTTAGCAACACTTTCACGTTTACTACCCATATTCACAGGTTCAATACCAGTGGTATACTGATGCAATCTCAACATGTATTAGGTTATATACTTTTAATTAATTCCAATGAATTTTATTATTATCACCATATTCTTAATTTCATGCATAATTTAAAGATCATCTCAGGCTTCCTTCCCCCACCACTACCTTCTCCGTTACGGTACTCTTTTGCCTGCATGACTCTCAGCATCTATAATCCTCTTACCCCCACTACTACACTACTAATTACCTCCCCCACAATCTACTTCCGTTACGGGACACTTTTTCTAACATGGCATCCCGCAAAATGATTTATAAGACGTTGTCACGTCAAAAACATAAATTTGTAGGTTTATAATAGTAGTGTGGTGGCATGATTAACGTCTTGAGTGGCAATAGTTGACGTTTGCAAAGAGAGTATTTGAAATGGGTTTGCCACTGTCGAAATTATTATTAACATTTCTATATCTTTAGTATATTTCTTTTAAATATATTTTTAATTATAATTCATTTAAAGTTACATTATTTTACATTTATTTTAGTGGCAAACCCATTTGAAACCTCTCGCCATATGATCAATTACAATGAATTAATTAAAAATCTACTTCCGTTACGGGACACTTTTTCTAACATGGCATCCCGCAAAATGATTTATAAGACGTTGTCACGTCAAAATTTACGTTTTAACTCAAAAGAAACTTTTTTTTCGGTCAAGACTCCCATTGAAGTCCCATTGAAACTTTTATAATAATAGTTTTTTTTTCGTAATCATCAATAAAATAATTATTTTAGTGGTTTATCATTTGTACAACCACATTTTTTTAAATATCCGAAAGCCTGAGTATTATATCACGAGGTTCACTCTCTTAAAAATAAAATTAGAATTGATTAATGTTATTGCATATGCAGACAAGATTCTTTGTTCTTTTAATATAACAGCAAAAGTATTTGAAAATAGTGTTAAACTAATTTTCTTGGAGGAGCTTGAAAGCTTTTGGCCCTAAATGCACCTGATTGCAGTCCCTAAACTGAGTTTATTATCAAAGGGAGCAACCCCTCTGGAATAGAAGGGCTTTAGGGGAGGCGGTTGAATCTTATGTTGAAGGGTATTGCTTGTTTCTTCTTGTAATATCCCTGTCCTATACTGAGTAAAGTGGTTCCCTTCATTCCATTCAAACCTATCAAGGGTACGCACTATTCATCTATTTACTTTGGTCCTTACATATTTTTATTTTATTTCTTTAAAAAATACATCTTATATGGTCCGACCAAATGACAACATCTATCGATCGGTGCCAAAATAATAAATAAAAATGATATACATAGATGAAATGTGAAATGTAATTATTACAATTTTGACTATTAGGGCGTTGTGAAGACTAAGCAATTTTTAAGCTAGATCAGTACAATATTGTACTGATCTAGCTTAAAAATTCGTATGAATTGTTCAAGTGATACAATTAATAATTTAATTACAACTACTAAAATGAAAATAAAGTAAAAAATAAAATAATAATTATAAAAAAAATTGAATTAAAAATAATTATATATATGAAGAGAAGATGGTTGAGGTTGGTCAGAATATAACACAAATAAGTTGAAAGAATTTATTTAATAGTCCGAACGTTCACCCAGAATTTCTAACCTCCATCAGGGCTAAGAACAGAGAACAAGATAACAAACAATGAATACGAAAAAATAAATTAAATAAAAAGAGAAAACATATACAGAATGATTAAAGTAAATAATTGTACAAAATGAAAATAAAACGGATACATAAGTAATTAAATATATAAGTAAAATAACATAATTAAGGAAATAAAAATATAAAGTCACATAGTACAAAGAAAGAAATATGAATATTTTAAATTAATAATAATTTAAAAATTAAAGTTATCGAAAACAAAAATGAGAGATTGAAAATTTATTTGAATAATGAAATATGTAAGTATAATAAAAGAATAAAGAAACAAAACATAACTATTCTAGAAATTCTGGCCAAAACGTTGGCACAATTAAATAAGTTCTTTCAACTTATTTGTGTTATTCTCTGACAGCACCTCAACTATCTTCTCCTCATATATGTTATTCATGGTAAACTGTCTTCTCATTATTAAAAATAGTAATAATAACAAAAATAACTGAAAGGACTTTGAATTTAATAATAAAGCCGAAAATTTACAATTAGTGAATTAATATAATAATAAGAATAAAACAAGATGATACAGAATATGATAAAAATAAGGATCCAATAATATATACTACTATGCACACACACATATATTGCTAAGTCTAATCGTAATTCAATAAATAATTATGTAGAGTTACGAAAAAATACAGGGAGATATGGTCATTTGGTGAATCAAAATCAATTATTGAGAATTATAGATTAAGAAAGATTCCCAGTTAAATATTTCTTTTTTTTTTTTTTTGTAGTTGATTTATTTATTAGTTCTTCTGGTTAGCGATTGAACAGATATGGTACCATATAGATTAAGGTACTTTTACAACATTTATTGTTACAGGGTGGTTCGATAATTTAATTTTTTTCTGACATTCCAACCCACACAATCCTCACCACGTATGCCGATGACACATGTCTATTGTTCAGTGAACAATGATCCTTACATTGTATCCCAAAGCCTCCAATCCCACATCACCACCCTTAAAGAATGGTACCAAAACTGGAGGATTAAAATAAATTCCAATAAATCCCACCAAATCACATTTACCCTTCGACGTAAACCCATGACCTCTTCCCCTACAATATCCTTTAATAATGTTCCACTTATTCCTGTCGAACAGATCCGTTACTTAGGACTACATCTTGACAAGCGACTGAAATGGAATACTCAACCACCCAAATCCACTTGTTTCTAACCTGGCTTTTAAGATGATTCTATAAAAATAAAATAATTTAGGTGGTAAAGTACCAACGATTTGAAGAATTTTGTACACCATTGTTAAAGTTTCTCTGTTAAGTACAAATTGGAAAATTTTATATGAGCATAATCTTAATCTCTTTAAAACATTTACTATGTGTGGTTCCCAAGAAAAAGCATTATCCACAGCAACACCTAGATATTTATATTTTTCTTAAACATTTAATGTTTCACAACAACATATTTTTATATTATTAATGTTAGTGAGACTGTCACAATCATGATTTAATTTCAGGGTCGTCTACAGAAGGCTTATGGTTGCTTTAGTCAACATAATGACTGTTTTATCTTTTTTAAGTATGATGCCTTTGTCATGAGCCAATTTAAAAAAAATAGAATATCGGAATATTTGTATATACAGCAATTTTTCATTCAATAAATTCCCTGGTTTCTTCGCTAGTGTCTTTTTATATATTCATTTAGAATTCTGATTTAAAATTAAAATTTTATTTTTAAATTTAACTGTTTTACTGTCAAATATTATTACTATGTGCTCTACTGAACTAGAGTGATATTAATTAATGTATTCAAAATTTTTACTACCACCGAATTTTAGAAAAACTGTATTCTTCAATATACAGTTTGAGGATTGTATAGAAATAGTTATAGGAAAAAAATCGTTACATTAAAAAAAATAGTATAGTGACTCCTAAATATTATTTTAACTCAAGATATTAATTAGGTAGAGTGAGAAGCGGCCACAGTAGCGGTTTGCGGTATACAGCTTTTGTGGCCGGGTGTACCGCAAACGTCAGTTTGATGTGGAGGATATCTATTTCTGGATATAGACTTACTTGCTATTCAATTATGCAAACTAGCACGGTCCTGAGTTCATTGATATTTAACCATCTATTTATATCGTATCTGGTTGTGACGTTTCAGCTTTAACGCAAATAGCAAATGAAATTATTGTTAAATTTAAATGTGCTTCCATAATAATTTTATCATTCAATTGACATGATTGTACTCTTATACTTCTATGTCTTGGTAACTCGGAGAGAAAAAACTCTTAACTCACATTTTTTTTAAAAACTATACAGAAGAGTATTTTAAACAGATGTTTCATACCGAAAAATATATTTATTATTTATTTACTTATCTTTGAAGATTGCTCCTATACAAATAAAGTTGGCTACAACTAGAAATATTAGTAAATAAAAAAAATAAGTAAGCTTGAGTAGTAGAAAATTAAATGTAAATCTTACTCAACATAAATGTAAAAATAAACAAAATGAAGCAGGTAAAGGATACACAACTAAAAAGTCATTTACATTTCACAATAATAATATAAAATTTTACAATATCGTTATCTTTTTTTTGATAAATGTACTTTCTTACTCCTGGAGGAAGGTCTAGAAAGGATAGGGTAAGTTTACAAAGAATGTGGGCTTGGAAAGAGTACAAGTACCATATATCACTCATTGACTTATGTTTCAGTTGAGATAAGGGATAAGTCCTACCCCAACGTAAACGTTCCTTTCGTGGGCGTGGCTTTTTTAGATTCACTTTTCCTTTAAAGGAGAGTAAGGTCCCCGTCCCCCTGCTCTTACATGAGGTAATAATAAATAGCTAGCGTTATATGACGAGCATCAGTTACAGTACAGGAGCCAGAATATAAGATAATACATCTGCAAATAATTTTATAAATTAGTTTATATTACACTTAACTATGAAACGCAATTATCCTGGTTCTAAAACAAAAATATATAAGCTAAAGAGGAGATATACAATTCATTCACAAATACATAATTATAAATTTTACATTCAAGTTCATCAGCGGATGTTTTGCTTATTGATTAAGTTTTGATCCGTATGTAGTACTAAACATCAGTTTTGACAAAATTGTAAAATAAATTTGTTTTTTTGGCTCCGCCATAAACCATGAAAGGTTTGAGACATACTACTTAAGTCAATTAATATGTTATGGTATCCCTTCTAGACAGAATTCAATGCTGTTTAATTTATTGCACTATTACTGTTTCACTAAGATTCAATGTTTAGGAGTAATAAACGAAAAGCATAAACAAAAAAAATCTGATCTTTATCTTATTAAATATAAATAAATTACCAGTGTTAATAAATTAAAATTAAACTAATTCTGTCGACTGTAAAATGTTTGTCGATACATTAGATTCTCAAACCTTTGGAAATCTTCCTATTGTTTCATATCACAATTTATCTGACTTTTGAAGTTTTTGTTCTTTTTTAAGTTTATCGGTTGATTCATTAGTACCTAAATTATATGACTTAATTAGAAATATAATACGTGTTTAAACCTCCTAATGTTTTGATGAGAATATTTATATGCCTTTTTTGGGATGTTTTCTTGATTCATTGATAAATTTTATTGGTGGTCTTCATAGGAATGAGTGCTTTGTTCAAAGTTATTACTTTTCTACATCTGGCTGTTCATAACTAGAAAAAGTTTTATATTATCTTTTCTTCTGACTTTTTTCATTTATTTTTTCATATTCATTTATTTATTTATTTTTTTACTCTTTCAATTTCTAGATTTTCAATCCAAACTACATGACAGATCAAATTTGAAATTTTGATTTGCTTCATCTATTCCACAATATGCTACCTAATATTTTGGGTCGTATAAAGTTTGTTCTGTGCTTCTATTAGAAAATTAAGAAAAAATAAAATAAGAGTAGAGGTGACAAAGTCTTATGAATTTATTTTTGTGATTCCCAGACGCACATATACCACTAGATATAATCTCACATCTGATGAGATAAAAATTTTAATTTAAGCAATCTGATTGTTCGAAATGGAACTAAATGTACTTATTCTAAACCATAAAGAATCTTTTATGTTCACCGCTGTTGTTTTTGGACATCACATTTTTTTTTTATGATTTTTAAAAAATTAAAATGTTGCCCAAAAAACCCATTTTACACACGTAAAACAAATCTGGGTCTGCTTTCCAAACTCCATAAATTCCTACCTCCTACATACTTTATCATCATTTGTTCCTTTCCCATTGATAGATTATTCCAAGTAAACCACAATGGTTCCTATTCCCCTCTATTCTCAGTCCGCTGGTGTTTCTCGAGGTAGTATCCTTGGCCCCATCCTCTACACCGTCTATACAGCTGACATTCCATCCAATCCTAACACTATCCTCAACACGTGTACCGTTGACACATGTGTGCTCGCAGTTAATAATAACCCATTAATTGTATCCCAAACTCTCCAATCCCATATCACAGCCCTCGAAGAATGGTGTCGTAATTGGAAGATTAAGATAAATTCCAACAAATCCCATCAAAAGACCTTTACCCTTCGTCGTAAACCTACCGATTGCTCTACAGTTTCATTTAATAATGTTACTCTTACCCCTGTCGAACAGATCCGCTACCTTGTACTACATTTGGACAAATGATTAACCTGGAATCCTCACACAAGACTGAAAATACAGAAAACTGCACGTCGATTTCGACCATTACAGCACTTACTAGACAAACAGTCTAAACTTCCAACACATTACTAAAGAGTGATCTAAACAACTGTAATAAGGCCAATCTAGATATATGGCGTTGAGCTTTTGGGGCTCCACTAAACCTCCGAATTCCTCTCGTATTCAATTCTTACAATCCAAAATCCTTCGTAAAATTCTCAACGCTCCTTACTTTGTCTCAAATAAAATCATGTTCCCTATGTGACCGATATAGCCCGAACCAGATATCACTCCTTCCAATATTAAATCCCTAGCCACTCAAACCCCCTAGTTTCTAACCTTGCATCCTCTTCCATACCTAACAATCCTCCGAGGCGCCTGAAAAGAAGATGGCCATGAGACCAGCTAATGTAAAACGTCATTAGAGTGCTACCAATGGGTAGTTTCTCTACACGCCTGTAACACTCCAATTTAACCGAGATCAGATTTACTAAATGTATTATAATGTACAATTGTAAATGGCAACAAATAAATATATAAAAAAAGAGAATGATTACATAGCTCAATTTATCCATGTGTAAAAACAAAATCTAATAAAAAAAACAAACCTAGACTCTCACTATGTAAAAAATATGCAAACAATGAACTGGAAAATTCCAACCCCATCTTTGTTAGAAGTAATTTTATCTTATCACCTATTTCTTTCACACATCTATACGAATATGAGAAAGTACGGCGCTAATGGGCTTATAGTTTGATTGAGTAGATATTGTGACTAACCACAGCCAACATCCGAAACAAGGCAAACCTAACTATCGGCTCATGATCCCAGGACTGCAAACCGATACATGTCATTTGCTCCGAAGGAACACTGACAGATGAGAAGCGGGCGAACCACTAACGAGTAGCCAGTGGCGGCCATAGAGAACAAATTGCACCGGCCACAATCCCGATATAATTGGCAATCATCTGAGTGGCGATTGAATGTCAATCCCTCCACCATCCATCAGTCTCTCGTCTCCGATTCCCTGTCACCGCTTATTGCTTAGTCTGTTACCTGGTAACTTGAGTGGATTTATTTGGATGATGTCGGAACTTTGTGAAAAGAAATGATGGTGTTAAGGACTTGTAGCCATTCTACTCTTCAGATTAACTTCCTTTGTTTTGAATGAGTGAAGAAAAAATAAATTGTAATTAGAAATATTTTGTACTTCGGAATTTGCATTGTATGGATTACATGTAAATTCGTCTGACTTATCAATTTATAATTAATTATAATTATTGATTTATTTATTTTATTATTATTTTGATTATAATGAAGAATCTGGGATTCAATACACAGGAAGAAAGAAGAGCTTTTAGACCAACTGCTATGCTAGATGATTTCTTCAAGATCATTCTTTACCACCAGGGTTTTTCCCGTAGCCGACCGAGTTAAAACACTAACTTCCACTGGCTCGTGACTGCATCGGCTCCGGTTCCAATCAGGTCTGAGGAGTCGACTTTTATTTCTATGGTAGTTCCACTAAATAAAAACATGCCTCCCCACCAAGGTTAGAATAGGTTGGTAACCTGTAAATAATCCCGAAAATATTGCTATCCCATTCCATCCCGGCATATACCTGCATTAAATATGCAATTTCTATTTGTACGAATTATAGTTTTTGAGCTTGACAGTCCAAATACACACAGACGCAGAAACAATTTAGTGAAACATGGTTATTTTGAATCAGGTGGCCCCAAAATTTGTATTTCATTTTTTTCAGATTCGAATTGTTTTGCCTTGGAGGTCAGATCCGCTATCTCGGACTACTTCTTGGCAAACGACCAACCTGTAATCCATACACAAAAGTGAAAAGACAGAAAACTGCGCGCTGATTTAACTATTAGAGCAGTAACTAGACAAACGGTCTAAACATTCAATCGATTACAAAGGACGGATTTACATGACAATGCACGGTTGATGATCTGGATGTACGGAATGGAGCTTTGTGGCTCCACTAAACCTTCTAGTACAAGAGCCCAAGAGAAGAAAAAAGGCAGTTATATCACCCCAATTTTTGATTACTTTAATGAAAACTAGGTACATTATCCCAAGTGCTCTAAGAATTCTCGAATCTTCCTTAACTGGTCTTGCTTCTAATAGGTTAAGTCTGTTCAATAGTAATCCAATGTTTTCCTTTATTTTGTAGAAGTAAGTCGAATTGAGTGAAAAAATAATAATTATATTTATCTCTGTAGGAGTAGTAGTTTTTATGATATAGGAAAAAATAAATTCACAAAATGTTAATTTATAGTTGTTCGTATAAAATATTGGAGTTTTGAAAAAATATATCCATAAGACGCATTTATGTCTGCCAACACTCAAAATAAAGGTAATTAAACTTTCTATAAAGTAGTTTATGATGTTTATCTTCGTAGGGTTAGTAGTTTTTATGATATGAATATGAATTTAGCAAATGAAAATTGGTCCGAACAACTATAAATCAATTTATTTTAGCATATTGCATGTAAACTATTACTCTTACGAAGATAAACATCATAAACTACTTTATAGCTGATTAAACTAGCTTTGATTTGAGAGCTAATAGACATCTGTAAGTCAAATGGTTTTTGAGATATAAAGTTTTCAAAATAAATTCACTAACTACTGATCTTTCAATACGTCCCATACAACATTTTTATGAAATGTTGCTTTTTAAAAAGCTATATCTCGAAAACTATTTAACGTAAATAATTATATTAGGGCTCATGTTTTAGCAAATTTACTCTTCTTTAAATGACGTTCTCTTAGGTTTTCTTGTGTTGTTCCTACTTTTTAAGATATAGAGCTCCGAATGAAAAATAATTTGTTTATCGCTTCGAAACAGCCGCCATTTTTATTTCCCCTACCTGTACTTGGCAGACTCATCAATTTTGAATATTAATTATACCTAGTTTTCATTGAAGTAATCAAAAATTGGGGTGAGATAACTGCCTATTTCCTCCTCTCGGGCTCTTGTACTATTACTCTGTCACAAATAAAATCATCCATGAAGACCTTAAGGTTTCACATGTAACCGATCTAGCCCGAACCAGATGTCGATTCTTCCATTACTAACTACCAAACCAACTAAAACCACTAATTTCTAATCATAGTCTCTTCCACTCCCGACAATCCTCCGAGGCGCCTCAAAAGAAGCTTCAAGAATTTCTAATGTAAAAATGTTATTAAGAGTGCTACCAAAGGATATTTTCTGTACGTATCTGTATCATATAATTGTAATTTAACATCGCATTTGCTAGATGTATGTTTATGCAAAGTTCAATAATTAATAAATAAATAAAGAATTCACGTTCACTATATGTTCCCTTACTACATATCTACAATAAGTAAATAAAAGTAAAGATGTTCAACTGAATGATATATATTATTTTTTCACTCAATTCGACTTACTTCTACAAAATAAAGGAAAACATTGGATTACTATCGAACAGACTTAACATAATAGAAGCAAGACCAGTTAAGGAAGGTTCGGGAATTCTTAGAGCACTTGGGATAATGTACCTAGTTTTCATTGCTGTCAAATTAGTTCTATTAAAGTTGGCTAAGACAGCTTTGCCAAGAGGAGTTAAAGTCCCCATCTATCTCCCTAGCCTGTTTCTTGTAATCCTCTTTACATCGCCACTGATGCGTTTTCCAATCAACGTTGGTCCTTAGCTCTGAGCCAGCAGCTAGTAATTAGAATGACGAGTAATGTTGCGCTAAGGGTAATCACATAAGCAATAACCAATCAATTATATCTAAGGTATATAACTGAAAAATTCCAAAAATAAATCTCTCAAAAAGAGTAAACTTCTGACCAATTAACTTTCTTAGAACTATCCCATCACTTTAGTTTTACTAATTTTCATCCTGTATAATTATTTTCTTGTGTGATTCTGTTTATATTTTCTCTTTTTATTTATTTTTTTTTTGTATTCCTTGCTTGTTATCTTGCTCTTCTTTCT
The DNA here is from genome assembly GCF_000696795.3 of Halyomorpha halys. NCBI lineage: Eukaryota > Metazoa > Arthropoda > Insecta > Hemiptera > Pentatomidae > Halyomorpha > Halyomorpha halys. Next base: position 388,188 of record NW_027107651.1, on the reverse strand, counting down.
TAGCCCTGATGAAGGCTAGAAACTTTGGCCGTAAAGTTGGCACTATTAATAAGTTCTCTCAACTTGTGTTTTTTACTGACTGCACCCCAACCATCTTCTCATCTTATATATTATCTACGTTTAACTATCTTCTCACCATTGCCCTTTTTTTTAGTCTTGATAAAGAACACAATACGAAAATGAGACCTTTTTCTTATTTTGACCATTGTTTTATTTTATTTAATGTTCTAATATATTTGACAAAAAACATATTCAAATAGTTCCTCATCTGTTTGGTAGTAGATCATGATGCTGTTTTAAATGTAAATTGTAGTTTTTTTTTAGCTAAATTTGTAAATATTTTTATTTTTTGAATGAATGGAGTATGGTCTGGGTGCGGTAAAAAAAAATTCAAATAGTAAATAATTATACTATTTTATTGAGCCAACGTTTCGCCCTACGTTGCAGGGCTTCGTCAGGGCTAAGAAAGATACAAATACTATAGTTACAAAAAGGAAAAAAGAAAACATAAGTGTAAAATAACAGGGTAAAAGTATAAAATGAAAAGTAAGACATAATAAGAAAAATTAAAGGTTGTAAATAGTAAATGAAAAGGGTAATAGTAACATATAGGTAAGAGAAGAAATATTAAAGAAAGTACAAATAAAGAGATGAAAAAAGAAATAAAATACAAATCAAATGATGAGACAGAATGCATACCTGTTTTGACGGCAGTCAAAGACAAAGTGACAGTTTGTATTGGGAGGAGTGGGGACGACAGTTATGCCACAATAACGAAAATAATTTGTAAAGTAAACATAGTAAAAAAGTATTTAAATTAGGTGAACAATAAATGGTAAGACTCGCATTTTTATTTTTTCTTCTTATTTTGTTTATTACAAGATACAGTTGTACAAGAGGACAAAATTTAATTTAATGTTCCAATATTCAGCTAACAGTGTTTTCTCGAAACATGTAATCTATTAAGTTAGCAACTTATTATTAATCACATAATATATTATTACGACATACGTCCTTCACGCCGTTTTCCAATTTCAGGCGCTTCTTAAATATTGCTCAGTATAACTATCATAAAGTCTCCTCTTCTTGTTTTAAGCCAATGTTTAAAAAGTGATATAAGACTTTCTCTCCCTGAGGGTCTTACTGGGGCGGGTACGGCCTTTTTTTGGTACGATCTCTTGTGAGATTGTGAAAAGTCGTACATCGACCCACCTGCTCGCTATAAGTATCGGTTTGAAAGTCAGATAAGTAAAGGTACCAAGGAGGACGGGAATGGGAGGTTTCACGCCATTTAAGTATATATAATACATACCATTATTATAAGATTATATTAGTACATAACAGGGATGGGGTGGAATTCCGTGTAGAATGGACTTTGAGGCGATTGTAGAAGACAAAACTTTCAAGCAATAGTTTCAGACATATTTAATATGGATCAAAAGTTATTAATTATCCATGTTCTTCTACTTCCTCTGGACGTTTTTTGGCCCTTTAAATAATTATTGTTATAGTATTTTGCATAGTTTGATAAGCCGTATATCTGTATTTCAGTGCCGTAGATGTGTTCTCAGCGAGATCTTAATAGATTAATAAAAAGTAAGCCATATTATTCTTTCATAATACATTTTTGGGCCACAAAAAAACTACAACGCGAAAGTGAAATATTTAAATCAAATTATCAGCCATAATGTGCAACTTTATAACAACTTTTTCATATTTACGAACAAAAAGTACAAAAACTTATACATTGCATTTTAAGTTAGCAAAAATGTAGGAAAACCGAATTTTTAGATAACGCATGTACAGAATGCTGCCATCAAAGTTGGGTCGGGCAATTTATTTTCTTCATAAGCCTATATCTCGAAAACTTAATAAGTGATTTACAAAATAAAAAATAGTTTCGAACAAATATATCACTTTTCCACCCATACCTTGCTGGAATGCAACTGATAATGAAACACAGTGTATAAACGTAGTATGCATTTCACAACCCATCTTCTCCCTTAGATTGCGCCTATGACATGTCGATCGCGACACGCTTATGAGATAAAAAGTAGATATTATATACAGAAAAGTTGGCCACTCCTAGTATATAAAAATTATTTGGTCCTGATAATTTTCCAGAGGGGTACGAAAAAAAAAGTCCGTTATAAAGAGGTAGAGAAAAAAAAGAGTCCGATATAAGAGGGGTATCCATTTAGAAAAAAATTACTGTATAAGCAAAATAAATTCTTAGTACCCAACTATTAGAGAAATTTTAAGCTCAATTTAAATCCACTGTCGATTCATACATGTAAGTAATTAAATCAGATTAATTAATTCATGTAACTTGTATGTTATGAGGTTAATCTGACAATTATTACGGTGCTGCAAAAAAAAGTTTGGGATGTAATACGAGTATAACCGAACCCCATCTGTGACAGATGTCGAACCTAAACCGGCTCCAAAAGTTCTCCTTGAACTCCTCGACAGGAGCAATTTTTTGTTTTAAATATCAGATAGGGGGCTCTGGCGGAAATTAATGTTGGCCCTAGAGCCTTGACATCGCTGATCCGGCCGAGTTGGATCCAGTTGGAGATAAATTAATGTCGGTATAGAACTTCTGGTTACTTTTTTCTCTCCCACACCCTACCACATCCGATCCAATTCCATTGCCAGGAGGCATATAACCCTCCGTCCATTTATACTGTTCGCTATTTATTCGCTCACCCTGTTTTGCTAATAACGTCAGAATCAATTTACCTGGGTAAATAAAAAAGAAAGAAAAAATAGGCGATGTATTTTCCTTCCATAGCTAGGGGCGTTTCCAGTGAAAAGCAGCTTCTGAGAATAGTATCATTAATTTCCTTCTTCCCAGAATTCGATTCGAATCCAACTATTACGTTTATTTATTTAATATTTTCATAAGTTCTGATCATTTTGTTAGTAACAACATAGATAGCTGTCTGAAAAGTAAATAGTAATTTTATCTTGCCAAAAATGTAAACATCTATTTATTTTTTCTTCTTATTTAGTGTTTCAAGGAAGAAAATTGCACTAGTGAAACAAATTTTATTTTTTCATTCTTCTTATTCTATGAATTGGCTATTAAATTGAATAATGTTCTGTAATGTATGTTCATCCCAAAACAAACTGGATATTCTCAACTCTGGTTTCTATTATTTAAATTTTTTTTTTTTGATAGATTTATTTATTGATAGATATTACAATCTCCCATACAGTTGTGGGCAATAGGTAATATTGATGTATGATCTCATACATACTAAAATAAAATAAATAAATAAAAAAAAAATAAAAAACTCTCTTAAAATATATACAAACAAAAGAATAGACAAGATGAACATCAAACTATCTGTATGAAAAATAAATAAATAAAATAACATAATGATAAAATTATTTTAAATTATTAAAAAAAAAATTATTTTTTTATTTAAATCTTTTAGTTTTTAATAAGAAATTGCGAAAAATGATGTTACCATTGTCTCGCACTCCCCAAGTAGTGAAAGTTAGTAAAAGAAACTGTGTTAAACAACTCTAATTCTGTAAAAAAAAAAAAAGTAATACAAATGTGATGAATGCCTTACTTTTAAAAGTATTATTACTTACTCTTATTAATTAATAACACCTGTTGCAATAAAGTTATTTAAAAAAGAAAAGAAAGATTTTTGGTTTTTGGATAAAAAATCCCTTGTGAACGAAACGGTGGTGATCATTCCTATCATATGAGGAACAGTTCTCGATTTTTTTTTTAATAAGTTCATGGCAGAAGGTGATTAATTGATTAGAGTAAGTAATAATACTTAAAAAAATAAAATACGTTGCCATACTTATTTTTATTTTTTTTTTTTACAGAATCAGAGATGTATAACACAGATAGTTTCTTTTACTAACATCCTAATGATGTTCATCGAACAGGGTACCATCGGTATCTCGTTTTTCACAATATCGTATTAAAAACAGAAATCTTCTAAAAATTCTTTTATTTTTACAAGTGTACCCAAATATATTGGGTCGTTGCATTAAATAGCATAATTAAAGGAACAGAAATCATTTTAAGCACCAAATGTCTGAAGCATGGACATAGGAGTAGCTAAGGGACATTCAATCTCGATTAGTAACGAAGAAAACCGAATTTTTCTGACTTCTATAGGCCCTTAATTTTTATTTTATTTTAATTGTATTCTCTAATACATTTTCTAAATCTTCTCTACACTAATAATCCATCCCATTTCAATCAATATTTGGTCCAACTCGATGCATATAACGCTGAACTATCTATCTTTATCTATTTGGTTTTAGATTTATATAGATGTAATTAATATTTGTTGGTCATATTAATAATTTACAAATATATCAACAATTTTCATAACTCGATATTATCTGTAAGCAATATGAAAATAAATAATAAATTAAATTAATTTATAATGAAAAAACTCATATATATTTTTAATGACATTATCAATTACAATAAAAAAAAACATTGTGCCTTACATTCTACATAGTGAGAACTTCTGTTGGCAGAAGTACTGTGGTCATCAGGTAACTCTCTTGATCTAGATAGATTAGGGATGGAACACTGCACTAATCTCTGTAGGCCAACTCTCGCTCTAATCAGTGCACCTAATGCCAGCCAGGTCTTGACTGCCTTCAATATTCTGATATCGCTTTGGATTCGGTTCTACGTTCTATATCATGTTTTACAAATTACTTATATTAGCATGTACTAATTTAAATTATTGAATTATTACTCTCTTAATGCTTACAATACTAGTTGAATGATTATAGAAATATGTTTATGGAGTCATTACATCCATTAAAATAATAATGGATTTGTTGTTTTTATTTGAATTAAAAAAAAAAACTACTGATGGTTATTACTGTCATGTTAACTATTAAAAATATGTGGTGATTCTTTTTTTATAACAATCGAAAATAAATATATGTAATAATTAAAGGGACAAAGAAATTAATTTATTAGCAGTTAAAGTCAATGATAGAATTTTAGTTTTCTGTATGCTAATTTATAATAATAATTTCAATATTGATAAATAAAAACTTAAATTTTTAGCTAAAACATCTCACTATTTAACCTAATAACCGCTCGTTTTAATTATTCTAGATTTTTAATTATATTAATATATATTTTTTAATCCCCTTTGTTATTTACTCTCTTCTCCTATTGTACTACATGTGTGAATGTATTAACAGTTTACATGTAAAACAATTTGTTTCTTACAAGGCCATATGTTCTCGAGAGCAGGGAGCATGATCGTGCAATCAATAAACTCCGAGGATTACTGAGGGAGATAAGGAAAATAAAGATTACCATCTTTAGACCATTATGAATACGCTAATTTACTGTAGGAAAAGATAATTCATATTTGATTAAATACTTCTAATGAACTTACGAATACTGTTAATATTCTTTGCATTGTCGTTGGCCACAACAAGTTCTCAAAGTGATATTTTATGACTTACAATGATTGCTACTGAAGTTAATCTCTTCTTGTTATCAGATAGCAATGGGCCAACAGACAGTGTGCAACTCCATGTGTTATAATCACTTCGTCTCTTCAATGTTCTAAGTCTCCTTCGTGGAGCCCAACAACTAAACGCAGATGCAAGATCCTAATTGGTTTGGTTAAAAAAGATCTTATGGGGAAATTATAGAAGCCATTATATTTGAACGAAGCTTCATCTTCTTTAACGTTTTCGGGGATCTCGAAATGTCTGAGAACTCAAAAGTAATTTAATTTGGTTAGTGTTATGAATATAGTATTTTAAAAATGAAAGTATCTTGAGAGCTGAACAAACAGAATGAATTAGGTAGCTACGTCCAGTCTAAAACTATCAATTGTTCAAATTAGTTTATTACAAATAAAGATAAAAAACACATAAGCATAAAAAATATAAATAGTTAATACATTATTCGCCATAACTCATTTTTCTTTTCATGGACATTTTAAACTAATTGTGTCATTTACTAAGGATGAGATGAGATTGCATCTAATAAGTTATTTCCTTCTGATCTGACTTTTGCATATTAAAGATAATTTATTATTACATTAGTTATACATAATTAACCACATTAGTATTCGTCAGTATTTTTTTTCGTTTTAGAGATTGTTGATACAGTGAATCTCAATTTGATACTACGTAAGTACAGCTTTCTGGAAAAAAAAATAAAAGATTTTTCTTTTTCTAGAAATGTAACAAAACAATGTTACGATAAGGAAAGAGGAGGGGTAATTATCTCAACTGTAATCTTGGGAAATGTTACAGCTAACTATCATGACCCAAGCATTAGAAAATATCGTTCCCACTATCAACGAAGAATGCAATGTCCTTCAATGCCTTCTTGATTTTATTTTTTCGCCAAATACGATTCCAGGACTGATCAGATGAATTTTTATTTTGCATTTATAGGATGAAGGTCTATTATACAATGGATTATGTTTACAACATTATAATACTTAGTTGATATAATAATTAATTATGCGTATCAGACAAAATACCATTGTATTTATTGTACATAAAACACAATAATCAGATTTTGTATTGTAATTTTTATAAATTACATAAATTTATTAAAAATAAATCATTAACACAAGTAATATTGAGATAAATGTTAAAACGTTTAAATTGATATGGTAAATAAAATCATACCTTTATTATTTTTTTCCTCATTTGCAAATGTGATTAATGCATGTAACATTTTTATATTTTATTTCAATTAATTATTATTGAAACATCCCATAATTCAGAATAGTAGTTTCCTAGTCGTAGGGGTGAAAGTACATTGTAAAAGATATATACAATGTACTTTCACCCCTTTAATAGTATTAAAAGGCTCAAATAATTGTTTGTTTTTTTTTAATTTTAAATCTCTTTTTCATGGAACAGGTAGTTTTGCATGAAATATAGTAATTAACTAAAATTTATTAAAGATTGCTTATGAAGTAAAATTTTCGAGGTATTTGTTGAATATAATTTTAAAATTAATTAAATATTTTAAAAACCCAAACAAACCGGCGAAACATTGCACTTTATTTCCGTTTCTTCCACCAAAGACTTATATATGTTAGTCAAATTGAATGTCTAGATTCATTTCTCGAGGCCCTCGCAAAATAAATATTGACTATTAACGGTAGAAATATCTTCACGCTTCCTCATACTATTGACGGAATTTGATATTGACTAAAGGAAGTAAATTTTTTGAAAAAATGTCATTAAATCAATCAACTTTCACCTTTGTCGGTCTCATTTTAAATGTTGAGTGATCCAGTTAGAATTAAAAGTGGCATTAGTAATTTTTCATTGTTCATTTTGTTGGAAAAACCTATAATTTATCCAAGTGCATTTAAATTAAATATGTATATTTGCACGTATTATTGAAGTAAACTTTATGTACTTAAATACTTTAGGTATAATATACATGTACCATTCAAATACACTACATAAAATGATTGAATTGGAAGAAGATAGTTGACTTTATGAAGTAGATTAAAGGAAAATAATCCGGGTGGCTATCAATAAAGGTATCAAAATAGTAAAACAAAAATATTTGTTCTTAACCAACGCATGGCCCCACTTAGCAGGACTTCGTCAGTGAAAAATTTCAAAACGATTTTATGTTTATAAAGTATATAAAAAAGGATTATAGTAACAATATAAGGAAGCATACATGTAGGTAGACTGGAAACAAGTTACTAATAAATATAACCAGATGTGATAAAACTTCTAAATATAGATGAGATCATTCAGATGTAGATACACTAATAAATTGTAGGAGACTACTCATTAAAATTAGTAATAACTATGGTAAAGTGGTAGGTTTTAACAGATTGGTGAAGTAGATATTGCATATGTAAGGTTTAATAATATATAAAGGGAGCTATTAAGAAAATTGATAAAAATAAACAAGAAACATAGAGGTAATCACCTGTCAGATTGAAACACAGTGAACGACTTAAAAAGAAGGGGAGTCAGGTATAAAAAAATGTCCCCTCTTCCTAGGCTAACACTTAGGAAGGGTAAGAGTAGGGCTTTCGTTGTGTTTTCATTTAGGCCTGACGTAGTCCTAAAAAGTTGGGCGAAACGTTGGTTAACAATGAATAGTTTTCTTTTACTATTTTGATACCTTTATTGACCGCCGTATATCTTCCCAAAATCTAAATCGAATCAAAATTTGATATACGCAAATTTCATTCTCATCGGCACAAATATTAATGAAGATCGATATTCACTGAATAATAATAATATAAAGAAATAAAAGTTGGCAATAATAACTAAAATACTTTCCAACTACAATTGACACAAAGTTATTTAAGGGAAGACATGAAAGTATCCATTATACCATCCAAAAGGAGGAAAAGTGTTGTTCCTTATTATGCATAGAAATCGTTAGTTCACAAAGGAAACGGTAAGAAATAACGAATTGGGACTTACTGATTGTATTCAAGAAAATAGGACAAAAAGAAGTGAATAAAAGCAGAGAGCTGAAAGAAGTCTGAGGAAAAGACAACATTGACAGGTTTTTTTTAAAACTTGATTTACTGAGAATTTTCCCAACTATGACACAAGTAGGAAATTCTAAAATAAATATACATTTGTTTTGCTCTATTTTAGAATGTATTTTTCCTTTATATAACTTATCTCCCATGACTCACAGCTCGATATTACTACGAATCGTTTTCAACTAAGCTTAGGATTCCGGAAAACCTAGAGAAGAAAACCTGGAGGCGAAATGGAGTCGCATTCATGCTTTTTCTAAACTTTTTTATTTGTTGACAATTGTCGAAAGGAAAGCAAAATAAAGACGGGCCTCAATACTATAGTTCTATCTTTTTCCCATAGAAAATTTTTTCGTCATTCGTTCGACACCCCAAAAAAGTTTATTATACAATAGTTTCAACACAAGAGCACCCCAACTTGTGAATTGCAAAGCTATTCATACCGTTGGAAGTTGGGCTAATCTATTTAGTCAACAAGAGACCATTTCGTGTGACGACTATCTCACTACGGAGGACTCTTCCGGGCCGAAGAAGAGTTTCACAACTCTGTACCTGGAGACAGTTATTACCCAGAGTTTTAGCTGCAGAAATTTAAGACCAGGGCGTAACGCAATAGCTTAGTTTGAGAGGGGAAGTAGAGACAGTTGTAAAGCCCGTGGGACGAACAAAAAGCAGTTGGAACTCCCACCGTCCGACCACGAATAATTTGTGAAGCCAAAAAAAAAAAGTCAGAAGTTTGTTTACCTATTCTATTTGTTATTTAGAGCTATCTATATATTTCTTATTGAATGATATTCCTAGTTCAAGGAGGTTTTAAAGCAAAAATCGATATATCCAGGAATTTGGTATAATTAAGTAATGAAACTTGGAGGTTTTAACTGCAGCTGCTCAAGTGAATTGGTAGAATATGAGTCACAAAAACGAAAACTAGGATCCCAATATATTATAAATAAAAATTTTAGCCCCATTTTATTTTCATTAAATTAACGCCTATGCATTTTAATAAAAAAAAATAATTGTGAAAGATTTGTAAGCCGCTGAAATAAAAAATAGTTGATCGCCCACAAAAAAAAAAAAAACGCAATCTAACCTAACCTTCGAAATCAAGTTTCTAAAATCATAAACGGTTTAATCATCTTTGATCTCCATTAGAACCAATACCATCAGTAATTTGTACTCGGTACAGTTAGTCTGGTCAAAAGCCTTGATATTTTTTATAACATCATAACAGTATTAAAATGTTTTTTAAGTATTTTATCTTATAGTCCCATGTCTCAGTCCGTCAATTACTTAAACTTCGAATTACTCAAACTTCTAACATTTTCGAAACACATACAAAACAAATGCAATTGAGCTAAAAAATATCATCAGCCAAATGACACTATAGGAAATATAAATTATCATAAACTATCTTACATCCAACAATAACATATTCCGTTTTTTTTTTGATCTAATATGTGATCAATTATAACCCGACGAAAAAACATTAGAGGTCATTCAAAATATGCTTGATACTTGTATTGCATTGTATTGTATCCTCGGAACATCATCATTTTGACCTGGTTGACTTATATCTACTTTCTGAAACATAACATTTCTCTCTTACTACCATATCACCTTCGTACAAAAATGGTACCAATTATATTCTTGTTCTTCCTGTTCGTACCAAATACATAATAATAGACAAAACGTAACAAATCTTGAAACTTGAATCGTACAAAACCTTGGATATTTTTTTAACGATGTAAATAAACAAATCATTCATTTCGTCATATGTTATAATTCATGTTTAATTACGGTATTGTATTTTTACCGAGTAGATTTTTTTTTTTTTAAATTTCCCTCTGTTTAAAACAAAACAAAATGTCAGAAAAGAAAATGCGAATCACCTGACTGTATCATGCAAAATTTATTAACAACTTAACACATAACATATATCACTTATGGCCTTTGGAAAACTGTTGAGTCGTTTCATATAAAATGTCAATTTTCACTGGAAAGGTTTGTTTGTTTGTTAGTTTTGAAAGGGCGTTTAACAACTTGGTCCAACGGGCATTGATTGGTTGTTGGCTTTGGTAAGGCCTAGTTGTTTAAGTCATAGCTTTGGTATGGTGTACTGATCCGCTCCAATTATAATTAAATTTGTGGCAATTATAATTTGTTTGATAATCATTACGATATTGGAAAGGATGGTGAAAAACAGATAACTGACTATTTTAATTTTAAAAATAAGGCAAGCTAAATAGATAATTATAATAATTAAAGGCTGGTTATTAAGTTAGTCTGATGGATGAATTTAATATATGAAGTTAAGATATCTTTCCATATTTCAGACCAAATGGAAATCTGTTTGAGATAAGTCTAACAAATAAGGTGGATGTGGAACGACTTCATTACACAGTTCGTTTAGTTTCTTTACTAGGGGTATTCATGATCTTTAGTTTAACATGTTAAAACGTGTTAAATGGAAAAACTCATGTTAAATGGAGAAATATTTTCTTCTTTTACCATGATAAAATAATATGACATATAACATGGTTGAGAGTCTGTTACTAGGTCTATTTAATGGAGAATGACGTCACGCAACAAACCAGCTGAGCTTGTCATCGTTTTATTTGTTGTCGTGTTAGGTTACTTACTCGTAGTTTGTGTTTTTTTTTTGTTTTGTCTTGTGTTCTGGACATTTTAAAAATGACAATCAGTAGCCAATCTTTTACACTTCTACTTTAAATACTTTACAATGCCTTACTTTAGGCATGTTGTAATAAATTGTTGTAATCAAAACTTAGAAGTAAACAAAAATATAAAGTTTTGGAAGGAAAGATTATAACAAGTTGCTCAGAAAATCCGCTAGGAGCTCTTATGCATTTACCAAATAACATGACTTTAAACAGGGCTACTCACTATGCTATACTTCTTAATTAATCTAAAATTCCGTAATTCCATTCCTCAGAACACTCGTCAGCTCCTAGTATCCTCTCTCGTCTTCCCCCACTTCGACTACGGGTCCTTGGTGTATGGAGGGCTATCTGCAGAACTAGAGTTGAGACTGAAGAGACTCATGAATTGCTTTGTAAGATTTATCTTTGGGTTCTCTAGGCACTCTCAAGTCTCCCGCTGGTATTCCGAGTTGAAGTGGCTCTATCCAACCTCCCGAAGGCAATACCTCCTTGGTGTTTTTCTATTAAAAGTTCTTAACATTAAAAAACCTACCTATATCCTAGATCTCCTCACTCTTCGTTCATCCACCCACTCATTAAACACCAGATCCCATCCGAATGATTTATATATGCCCTCCCATAGAACCTCCTTCTTTAGCAAATCATTCGTCATACGTGCAACCTCCCTCTGGAATTCTCTTCCCATCTCCATTCGCCAGTCCTCATCCATTCTCTCCTTTAAACAACACCTATTCCTTCATTTATTGAATAACCAAACCTCCACATCTTTGTAATCAAATAAATAGGCAGGTATTGATTAACATTATAAACAGTAGTAAAGCCAATATACCAATGTAATTTCATTCAATATCTGAAAGTTTGTAAACGCTCGCCAGATAAAAATCTCACTATACGAACCATGTAATTAGGGGACATATGTCCCAGAATAAAGTATTTTTTTCATTTCATTTTCATTCATTACCGGATGCAGATGTGATGGTTTCACCTCTACATAAAGGTAACCAATAATTTTTTTGGCACGAATTTGGTTTTGGCTTGTGTCCTGGTCTTTCGTCGGTATTTAATCACTGAACTGATCGAAAGCTGTTTTCATATACAATCCACTTTTCATCACACGCGATTATCCTTTCGAGAAAACAGACCGAAGTTTCGTATTTAAAACAATGAGCTTGAAATATAAACTCTGCAGAAGTTGTTAAAAAAAAAAGATAGGTATTAATGGATTTTTCAAGTTCCCAACTCATATATTGTATATTATTAGTACTAATGTAGTTTCAAGAGTAAGTACTGTCATTAACATTTTATGTAATACTTCTTCCATAAGCCTAATCCTGAGGAATTTGTCAAATTATACATCTGAATAAAAATGAAGCGTGGTAAAACACAATTTTCAACCTGAGAAAAAATAACATGCCAGTCTCAAACCCTTTTAATAATTAAACAAAACGGCCAACTTTTTTTTTTTTTTTTTTTTTTTTTTTAACTGGAACTTCAGTGAATATAACCTTGTATCATAGCGTGGAGATGTATCCCAAATGTAAAATTAATGAAAGGATGAATGCCGTATTCAAGTTCTCCATTGTGTACCACTCTCATTCTCAATTGATGCAGCCTGAATAAATTAACGCGAGGGCGATGTTGGAGTTAGGAGAACAATCGGATAGGCTCCAAACTAAGTTCGCAATTAGATAATTATATTAGATACAGATGTACAAGTGTAAGATTATCATATTTACTTAGTACTACACTAATTAAAATTCGTTGTCAAATATCAAATATCGATGAAATAATTCACAGTCCTCAATACCAATCATCAGGAAGATACAAGTCATTCATTTGACACGGCAGGAATTTGATGGAAAATCAATACCCAAATTTTTTATGGCTCTCTGTTTATTATTTATTTATTGCCATATACAACTGTACATTATAATGCATTTAGTAACTTTGATCTCAGTTAAAATGGAGTGATACAGGCGTGTAGAGAAACAACACCTCGGTAGCACTTTACCTATTTATTCTAATACGTGATTCATTAGTCTCCCAGGCACTGTGCTATTAGGACGTCACTTATCTCAAATTCCTTTTTGGGAACCATTTTCTACAGAAATGGTATATACAGGGTATCGAGGAATTATAAGGACTGCTCACGTCAGGACCAACAGCCTAAGTTCTCTACTGAAGTTTGCAAAGAAAAGTGCCTATAAGTGCATTAACCAAGGATATTTTTTGTTTAATTCACTGAAAGAATTAGAACAATTGCAAAAGGCATTGTATTGGAAGAAGGTAGTTGACCGTATGAAATAGATTGTAGGAAGTCCGGGTGGCGGTCAATAAAGGTATTAAAATAATAGAAGACATTTATTGTTAACCAACGTTACAAGCCCCACTTGGCTTCGTCAGAGATAAATGCAAAATAAGATACAAAGATTGTAAGGATTGACAGAACATTAAAATAAAAACATTTCAAAACAATTGTTTTGTTTATGAAGTATGTGAAAAATATATATAATAATAATTTGAGAAAGTATACATGTAGGTGGACTAGAACTAGTTACTAATAAATACAACCAAGTGTGTTAGAATTCTAAATACAGATCAATACTAATAAATTGTAGAAAATACTCGTTAGAACTAATTATATATATGGTAAAGAGGTTGGTGTAAAAGTTAAAACAGATAGGTGCAGTAAATGTGGCATATGTGAGGTATAGTAATATTTAAAAGGGAAATATTAATAAAAATAACAAATAAACTTTAGGGGAACTATCTGTCAGGTTGAAACTTTTTTTTTTTTTTTTTTTT
>NW_027107651.1:368084-370348 GCF_000696795.3 Halyomorpha halys | reverse complement strand
AAAGTTAATAAATAAGCGACAACTCACCTATATTTTAGCTCTCATGTGAGCAGTATCACTTATTATCTCACTGACACTGTTTTTTCACTACTGTTTTTATTTTAGTTCATTGGAAAAATAGTCTATTGTGGGACACGAAGTAGCATATGTTCATTTGCTAACTAGCGCATGCGCACATCCCGGTTGAAACTAAGGTGACAACTGAGGAGGTTGGGAAACGAAAAGTCAGGTAAAAAACTTCTCCACTTCTGCCACCAGCTCTTAGGAAGGGTAAGACTTTTTTATAATGTATAGATAGGTGAACTGGCAGAAGCATCTAATCTCTTATCTAATATTACAATAGGTAAATATATGAGATAAATATATAAGTACATGTATGAAGACATTACATACAGTATAGAAGGATATACAAAAGGGTTTATGTAAATACATTTTTCAGTTAGCCCTGACTAAGCCCTCCAAATTGGGGCGACAATTTGTTTAACAAAAGTCATTGTAATTTGTAAAAGTCATTCATTTTTTCTCTTTATACTTAGTGATTAATACTTAATGTTTTTCGCTTCTTTGGTTTGAATTAATTTATATAATTAAGGTTGGTCTTAAGTATTTTTTATAGTGGTTCTTTTTTATTTTTGTTTTTTTTACATTTATAAGGTATATTTTATATAAAACTTTTTCATATATATTTTATTTACATATTTTTATGTAATAAGCTTGCTTTTTTTCTTTTTTTTCAGAATTATATTTGTTTTTTCACAATACCTGCACAAGTTGAGATAGGGCAAAGTTCAACTTGGATGCATCTTTGTAATCGAAAGAATTCTCATTATAATATAAATTATTGTTATAACAGGGATAATTAGCTACTAGTTCCGGTAACATTTCCCAATATGAAGGTGATGCGAGGTGAGAGTTGCATCAACAAGTACATCCGAGGGACGGAGGGTGTTACCGTTGCCATAGCTCCGCACTTTATCCCCATAATTAGCGTCCGAGGGTACGGTTATAGCGAGTAGGGTACCTTCCCCTTCAGTTCGCTCTCCCTACCTTCGCCTTTTCAAATAATCCTGGAAAATATGACCTGTCTTTTCCACCTTTTAAGTATTTGATGATCATTGAACACTTACCTAAATGGCCCTAATGCTACATTTAAACACTTTTCGAAGAGAATCCTTAATCCCTCTTTATTGTTCAATATACTATTGTTCTACCACTTTATATTGCAGATTCAACATCTTGAAGATAAATGAAAAATAAATCTATGTTCTGGGACAGTTGTTCTCCTAATAATAACAATCTGGGCCAAATTCCTGACTACAGTATAGCTATAGTTAAATAAAACAATTATAATTATATAAATAAAATTACGGCATGAGACAAAAAAAAAAGATACTTATTTATGCAAACTTGTATAAATATTTATTATTTACACGATTTATTTAAGAAGATTCATACTCAAGGGGACAGATGTATAATTTTTGAGAGAAGAGTACTAAAGATTTTACGAACACATGTGAGTAAGGAATTGCAAACTGAAGTAGCTCGAACAGCAAAAGAAGCAGTTCTTTGGACATGGATGTTCGATGGTTGGTGGGATAAAAAAAAAATACATTAATTTAAAAAACCCAATTATGCAATTACTTTAATTACATTATGTCACTTATATTCCCTCTAAAGGATTTGGTCTGACCACTAGAACTTGACTGAAACTGGTGTTTTATCTTCATATTTAACAAAAAGTATTATTTTTTGAAAATAAATGAGATATAGATTTTTTTTGTAATTTATTGCTTATAAATAGAAAAATATTTTTTAAAGTAACTAAATCCTAAATTTTCAATACGTTTGCAGTTTCGTATTATAATATTATAAAGTAAATGTAAAGTTAGATAGGGACCTAACATAGAATATTGAAAATAATTTATATAATAAAATTATAATTCTTTTAAATTAATATTATAAGAACTTAAATTGAACAAGATCAATTAAAAAAAAAAATCTTTGTACAAAATGTTTTGAACCCTTAGCTGCACATTAAATTATAATAATATACTAAATAATTCAAAAACACTATCCAAAATTATAGTCTCAAAACATTTATTTCATTCACACGTCCAACGTTTCGGCCAATTCGGCCATCTTCAGGGACAATCTTAAATTACTATAAGACATATCATTTAACCATTTAAAAAAAAAAAAACTCCATACAGGCTATTCTGCCCAGGTCAAAACATTTATATCTAATATGTCAAAAATACATTAAA
>NW_027107651.1:362172-367817 GCF_000696795.3 Halyomorpha halys | reverse complement strand
CGTGTGAATGAAATAAATGTTTTGAGACTATAATTTTGGATAGTGTTTTTGAATTATTTAGTAAACAATTGCCAGTCTCAAGAAAGAAATTTAAAGATTATAAATATATAATAATATAATTAAATAGTTTTGATAAAGTCAATTTTTTTCCTCCTTGAAGTGTAATTGGCTCTTGTAACGTTTCCTGGTCAATTTTTGTAATCTATTTGGATTTTATTTCTTTTGTTTCAGCAACAAAAGTTAAAAAAAAATCATCATAATATTAAGTCTAGAACATTCATTTTCCTCAAGAATAGGTAGAAACTAGGCAAGAACCTGAACTACAAACCCGGCACCAAATTTATTTTCTTGAATTCTAAAACGTAAAAAAAAAAGGGTCATAAAATTAAATTCGAGAAGCATAGAAAATCCCTTAGCAACGAATTTCTGGCTCATCACATAATCGGGAATTTATGAGATTAGATCTTGTTTATTCAGTGATATTTCTCTCATTTCCCTTACGAGAGGAAAAGGAAATCTGTTTGTTCCAGATGGAAAATACTTGAGGTAGATCCCTCTCTCCGGACGAATATTTTTTTACTTGCCCTGGCCTGGACAACTAATCAAGCGTGGCGATGCAGAGCGGAATGAACTAAAGGAGTCTTGATTAAACAGAAACCAGGTTAGGCCCTTATCTCTGGCCGAGGGAGTGGATAGCTACCGCTCCCTGGATCTGTCTTTAAAAAAACTTTATGAAGAATCCGGAAAAAAAAATCCCTGAGATATTCCCTTGGTGAAATAAATTACGAACCAGGAGGCAAATTGATAAAAAAAAATATATATATCTGCATGAGAGAGATGCAGCCATTTCTAGAGACAGTCCATGATTTAGCATTGTCATATAAATTGTCTAATTATTTATTAAGTCAGCACAGTCCCTTTTTTAAGGGCGTACTTATATTAAAATAAATATATTTGCATAATATGATTTGTATATTTCTCAGCTCAAGTTAAATTTAAAATAATTTTCATTTTTCCTTTCTAATTATGGAAGGTAGAGAGATTTTATATTCATGCAATAATTGAAAAAAATAAAAAAGAATTATGTCCTTACAATCTAAAGTTTACATTTTCATTTTAAGATTTAGACATGACAGAAAAAATGTTCTTTATATGTAGAATTTTGATGAAATTTTCAGAGATTTTATAAAATTCAGTCGACTACTTTTATTTAAAACTTGATTTTCTTAGATTATATCATTTATTTTTGTCTAATTTTAATTAACATTTTTATGATAAACGTATTTTCTTACACCTAAGTTTCGAAAATGGCTAATCCGATTTAGCTCAAAGTTTTAAAAAATTGAGAATTAGTTTAGAAATTGTGCACTATAAATTTTATAAAATATTTTAGCTCCCTTATTCGAAATTCGAATTACAAGATACATGAAATGTTTCAACAACCTCTTGCCCAGTAAATTTTATTCTGTAACGACTAATTAATAACTTTAGAATATAGTTAATTAAGCACAGAATAAAAGTATGCAAAAGAGAAGAGTGATTTACAGAAAAAAAAAAGAGATGAAAACAAATATTTAGTGTACTCTACAAATCCATGTTTTTTTACTGGGCAGTCTTAGTTTTTTTTTTATTATTCAGTCTTTGTTAAAAAATATATATTTAATATTTTCTGGATTATTAAAAAATAATGAGTTATTTTTATTCAATAATAGCTATTTATATTAAAAAATAAATAAATAAATGTTCTTATTCAAATATTTATACTT
Organism: Halyomorpha halys; assembly: GCF_000696795.3. Lineage (NCBI taxonomy): Eukaryota > Metazoa > Arthropoda > Insecta > Hemiptera > Pentatomidae > Halyomorpha > Halyomorpha halys. Next base: position 366,051 of record NW_027107651.1, on the reverse strand, counting down.
GCTGGATGGGTTGTAATGGGTTACTCAACATATTTTTCTACTTCTTTTACCCCGGACTGGTGTATCACAATATAATGTTTTCATATACAATACCTTGTTCTCTAATAATTAAAAAAATCTTCATAAATGTCTATTTACAAGTAATGTTAAAATGACAAAAATTTAATAAATTGTAAAAGTAAGTAATAAAGCATAAATAGTATTTCAAAAGGAATAGAAAAGAATACTGTATTGAAGAAAATAAATAACTATAAAAGTGATCACAGACATATTACAATATGTCGGTAGTATAACGTGGAATTCGATACATAAATATAATAATGAAAAAAAAAACATATTTTAATGTACTTACTCCAGGTCTTTGAGATTAAAGTCAGAACCGAGACCAAAGATCTGCCAGAACTCACTCATAGAGTGAAATGTCCTCAGGTAGTAGAATCTCTTGTTGAGATAACCTTTCTTGTCTTGTGTTAACTCACTTACCACTTGACGACTGTGGAGCCGTCTTCACCTACCCTTTACCTACAAGTATAGAAGAGCTCACTTTTTCATGGTTTTGTTTCGACTTAAATATTTCAGTGTGTGAGAGAAAATCTGATGCAGAATTTCTATATTCTTGAATTTAGTTTGTTTTGTGTTGATCGATGTCGGAATAAAAGGAATAATGCTTATTGAAATATTAAATAAATTAATGGAATTAAATAGTGAAAAAGATGATTTTATAAAAAAATGAAATAATGAGGAAATATGATAAATGTTGCTTAAAATTGATAAAATATTCGAATATTTATATTTTTTAATTAAATTTAATTTGAAATAAAAAAAATTTTAAATTGTTAATAAAAAGCAATTATGAAATATATTAGGCATTAAAAATTATAAATATAACAGATTTCTAACATTTTGAAGGTAGGTTTTATGATTAGAGGAATTTTTTAATTGTTAATATGAATGAAATAAGAGGATAAATTTTTGTAAGTTGGTAACCATTATTTTAAAAAGTTATCAAAATAAAATGCAATTAATTGATAAATGTTATTGTTTCTAAAGTTGAAACGATATAAGCATGGCAGGCTCCAATTGAGAAAAAAAAAAATTAAAATTGTTTTTATGGAAAAAATTGAGTGTTGATTCGTAAAATGTAATTTAAAAAAATGATATATTTTAGAGCCTTGATAAAGGTACAAGTGTCGAAACGTTGGATAAGAATGAAGAGTGTGGAAGAAAATAATCAAAAGAAAATTTCGTTTTTGTTTGAAGTACCTTCTCTCAAGCAAAATATCAGTTAATCTTAAATTATTGAAAAAAGATAGCATGGAAATCATAAAGAAACTAACTGGAAGGGCTAAATATTACAGTTAATTCCATGAACACCTACTGTATGATTTTCTCTTTCCAGAAAAAAAGAGCCTTGTTAGGATGCGAGAACAGACAGGCAGAAAGTTCAATGTACCTGGCTGTCACCCTTGACACATCTCCCTGGCACTAGCTCGCCACTGCCCTAAGAAAATAAAACTGGTTAGGACTAATGCTTACAGACTTAATCACCAGCTAACATCTCCTAACCTTTCTCTCCATCTCAAATTTCTAATTAAAAAAAGTATATTTTGTCTAGTCCTCTACGGAGCACCTATGCTGGCTGAGCACGCACAACACCAAATTAACTATAACAGTTTCAGAGAAGTATCCTGAGACGTATTTGAAACATACTACTTTACAAAGAGCGAAAATTGACAACGTCCATAAGACACTTGGACCTTCGACAGACGAATTCATCACACGGAGGCACTTCACATGGTTTGGTAGCCTCCAACTCAAACCGTTTTTTCTGACATTACTATCAACAGCACGCCCAAAAAGGTTTCAAATTATTATCTATTACTACTGAAATCACAAAACCTGTTGAACCCCATCATAATATAGCAAACAAGATACCGTTTTCCCATATACATTATATTTTTTTTTTCTCAGTCCCCTCTTAAAATACATGATATGCAGTAAAGCAGATTTAGTTTACTAATTTCTCAGTGACCCTTCCTCTTCCAATATCGAGTGCTACATACATAGGTTTGAGAAATAAAAAAATCAAAATCAAATATATCATGCGGTATAATAAACTACCTCTTAATCAAGTAATGTTGAAAAAACTTTAGTGGATGATGTTGATGGAATTATTTATTATTCCAATTACTATAGCTACAGTTACACTAACTGTGACTCTGATCTCTTAAAACTGTTTGAGTACTTTTATTTGTTTGTAACGTAGATGACAATGATAAAAAAATTATTCATAGTTTTCACAAAGGTGACTGTATCGACAAATTGAGAACAACAAAGTCCTTCCAGAAGAATTGAACAACTATTTGAAAGAGTTTGTGATTACTCTGGAGGTAGAACTGTAACAAGCCGAGCGATGTAGACAGAGGCGCGGTAGACCACAGAGGTACCGGGTGATTTAGCCAACTTCAATGGCGGGTCTGGGAGTTGTTCAGTAATTGCTGAAGGCTCTGTGGAAATGAGAGCTACTCTTTAACAACCCAATATCCAAGCCCTCTTCCTAACATAGCCATTACTGTCCGCCCTTACTCTGTAGTGCTTTAGAGAAAATTAACCAAATGCTCTGGAGCTGATTTAAACCGAAAACAGGGAGGAAACGGATTTTATATTAGATTTTGTTTTTACACATGGATAAATTGAGTTATGTAATCTTTCAAAACGAAAAAAAAATAATCTCTTTTTTAAAAATATTTATTTATTGCTATTTACAACTGTACATTATAATACATTTAGTAAATCTGATCTAAGTTAAATAGGAGTGTTACAGGCGTGTAGAGAAACTACCCATTGGTAGCACACTATTGACATTTTACTATGCTGGTCTCGTGGCCATCTTCTTTTCAGGCGCCTCTGAGGATTGTCAGGAATTGAAGAGGATGCAAGGTTAGAAACTAGGGGGTTTGAGTGGTTAGAGAGTTTATAATGGAAGAAGTAATATCAGGTTCGGGCTAGATCGGTTACATAGGGAACATTAAGGTCTTTATGTATGATTTTATTTGTGACAAAGTAAGGAGCAGTGAGGATTTTACGAAGGATTTTGGATTGTAAGGATTGAATACGGAAGGAATTCGAAGGTTTAGTGGAGCCCCAAAGCTCAACTCCATATGTCCATATTGGCCTTATTACAGGCATATAGATCAGTCTTTTATAATGTGTTGGAAGTTTAGACCGTTTTCTAGTAAGTCCTGTAATAGTCGAAATCGACGTGGTTTCCTTTCTTTTCAGTCTAGTGTGAGGATTCCAGGTTAATCGTTTGTCCAAATGTAGTCCAAGGTAGCGGATCTGTTCGACAGGGAATAACATCATTAAATGAAACTGTTGAGCAGTCGGTAGGTTTACGACGAAGGGTATGTATGTATATCTTGTCTAATGTATTTTATTTTATTTTATTTTTTTATTATTTTATGACACCCTGTCTGGTCATTTCTGACATAGAGGGAGGAGGAAGGGTTATCTACAGGGCATCATCCTATTCTAAGCATGGTGGGGGGGTCAAGTTTTCTTTTCATGGGGCCAACACAGAAATAAAGTTGGAAAGACCTACGCCTCAACTACCTCAGCTACAGACGGCTCTATGTCTCTAATACCTAACGCTCGTATAATAACACGTCACATATAAATATTTTTGAGTGTAACTACACCAACTACTACCTCTTCAGTTCTCTGTACCTTAGTCTGAAAAGTGGGTTTTATATGACGGATTACAGTACGCATGCACAGATTATTAGTACTACCAACTACTAAATCTAAAATATAGAAACAATATACCAGGGCATTCAAAAAGTCCTGTCGTTTTTCGTTTGTTCGTTGTTTATTTTGATT
>NW_027107651.1:360675-361112 GCF_000696795.3 Halyomorpha halys | reverse complement strand
GGATATCGAAAGAAAAATATCGATATCGGTATCGAAAAGGTGATTATTTGAAAATATTTATTTATTTATAATTTCCCCCCAAAAAACGACAGGACTTTTTGAATGACCTGGTATTTGAAATATAGCCGTAATATAGCTGTAATATGGGTTTGTTACCATTAGGACCGACTGACCTAGCCCATGGAACCAGATAAAATAATTTTTAATGTATATGAAAAATAGTATTGCATTGAGTTTTCAAGGACACTAAAATCGAATCTAACTTGTTTTGCTTTTTGTGGAAAAAAAATGCTTACTTTTTCGACAGCCTCTTTTGTATTGTTTTCGTGTTTTTGTATACACTCTGACTTATTTAATACAATTTTCCATGTTTTATCCATATTCTACACTAGATAACGGATCGATTGGTATAAAATTACGCCTGTTATATATATATA
>NW_027107651.1:357791-360535 GCF_000696795.3 Halyomorpha halys | reverse complement strand
TATATATATAATTTGTGCTAATTTATGGAACCAATATTAAAATAATTTGGATCGACTGAGCTAATAACCAAGGAACAAACAAAGCTCACATTCGTTTTTCGTACAACTATAAACCCAAATTTTCGTAGCGATCAAAAATTCGCCTTATTATAGGCCTAGATTTTTCATTTGTAGTTGCAAAAATGTTAATAACATTATCATGACTGCACGAAAAATATGAGTGATTTAGAACCGTATAAACGGAGATTAAATAAAATGTTCTAGAGATTTTTCATTCTAAACTACTTTTACCTTACTTGATGTATCTAATTACTTCATTTGAAACTCTCTCTTACGAAGGCATTCAATGTAAAACGTATTGACAAGAGCAGGAACAACAGATATTTAGTACTATAGCAGCTGTATCAACCTAGGATTTGAATAACATCCTGAGAAGTTATAGAATTTTAAATTGACGTACGAAATCGGCAGTAAAAATAAAATCATTTCAAAATCAAATTTAAAAAATTGAATATTTTTTATTTCTATGATAATTCCTATTTTAGAGTTTTAATGACGCTTGAAACGAATGTGACTTGATTTTACAGGATAAAAAAAATATACGGCCAACTTTAATCAAAGGGTCATTTGGTTTTTAATTTTTTATTTCTTGACACATTAAATGTCATGTTTTGTTATTATTTTATATAATAAAACAAATTTATTGGTGTATAATAAATAATCTTCAATTCCACACAGAGAAAAGGCTGAATACGATAACATAAAAATTGCTAAAATTATATAAAATATTTTTCTATGCTTTTAGGACGCATTAGCAAGAACCCTCGGTTAACTAAATGGTATTTTCCGATAATCAAGAAATAAAGTTTCATTGAAATCTGTGATCTCTCATCAGTAGCCTCTCATTGTAAGAAACCAAAATAGTTGAGTTATATGTATGTGCTTAAGTAGATATTTAATTTATTTAAATTATTAAATTAAAAACATTTTTTAGATTAATAATGAAATTTTTCTACTGGCAACACCGGAGATGAGCGTCTTCCGATACCCCTTCCTTAGTAACTGGTAACCTAAGAAAGAAACAGAGATACCCTTCACAATAAAACCACAGAAAAAGAAAAAGTCTTTTCAGGTGTTAAGGAGAAGGGAAAAGAAATCTCTTGGAAAAATGTCAATGCCTTTCGCTGACTGCTAGAGATTTTTTTCAATACCCCTCCCGAAATAGGGTCTGTATAAAAAAGTTTTGTTGGAACCGTATTTCAAATATTTGAAACAAAAGTTTTTCCTTTTAAGGAAATGATTATTGAACCGAAAATACGAGTAGCCAGCCATCTTCGAATCGAAGTTAAATCAGGCCGAAGAACAGTTTCGGAAGACATTTCTTTTTGTCAGAATCGGATCTTAAAAGTTTGGAAAATGATGGAAAGGTGATTTCTGAAACTTGAGATTGCCGAAAGTTTTTAGCCCTTTCTCCCCATCTCCTTTCCACCAAAGAGGAAGTACATCCCTATAGTACGTCATGATTCACTCAAATATCTAATAAAACCTTCAAATATGATCGCAAAAATTTATAAGACGAAAATGTATTAATTATTATTAAATAACACTGTCGTTATAGTAGTAAACAAAAATATACACGAATAGTTGTCATAGCGATTAAAGTAAGACTAAAATACAAGTAATTATTTTTATTTGATGATAAAATTTTAGTGGTTATTTATTTGTAAAATTATAATTATTAAAACATTCCAAAACTGATTGACATTTAGATACGCTATAGATAGGTGTAATTAAATATATTTTTTTTATTATGTTTATGTCTGACCTTTAATGACTCCAACCTATAGCTCAAGTGGATGAACACTTCATCAACTACATGCAGTAGTGTACCAACAAAATTGACCACTAATCGCCCTTGGTGTGATAATCAAGATCTAATTGGACAAGTTTGTTGTAAGTTTTCCTCATTGGTTACCCCCTACTGAAACGCTATAAACATTTGCTCTACAAATCCCCGAATTGTTTGTGATTATATTTTAATTTGCCCATGATTTCGTTATTAACGTAGTATATTTAATGAGATATAGTATTTAGTTTTTATTTACGGCAGAAAATAAAATAAAATTGTCTTAAATTTCATTTTTTTTCCATGTGTCTAAGGAGTATAGTATGTAAGATGTAGGTAACAAGAATAGGGGGAATCTCTTTTACTGCATTTAAAATGCATTATAAGAGGGGGAAAGAGGAAGGGATAAAAAAAAAAATTCAAATTCACAGGAAATGAAGTCTGATGAAGGGTTTCGTGATGTCAGTCAACCCTGTGACTGTTTATGTGTGTTTGCCACCTTTGTGGGCGTCCTGTTGGTATTAATGTCAAAAAAAGTGGTTCAGTACAGTGTTGGAGGCTATCAAAGAGTTTGATGTGCCTCCGTGAGATGAATTCTGTCACTTCAAGCAGTCCAAGACTGTAAGCAGTGTCCAATTGTCGTACGGATGCAGTCAGTAAGCGCTCTTTATAAAGAAGTATATTTTAAAATACTTCTCACAATACTACCAGAGGTGTTCCGTAGAGGAGAGCCAGTCAGAGAATATATTTTGTATTCGTAATTTGAGGCGGAGAGAAAGGTTAGGAGATGTTTGAAGATGTTTAAGCCTTTAAGGTCTTAATCAGTTTTGTTTTCTTAAGCCAGTGGCGAGCTAGTGTCAAGTAGGGATGGGATATCGAAAGAAAAATATCGATATCG
>NW_027107651.1:341369-352541 GCF_000696795.3 Halyomorpha halys | reverse complement strand
AAAATATCGATATTTCGATAATATCGATATCGATATCCCATCCCTAGTGTCAAGTGTCTGTCAGGGTAACGCCCAGGTACACTGCCTGACGGTCTGTTCTCGCACCCTGCTATCCTATAGACTTCAGGTGAGGGAAAATTTCGTTATGATATTATACATACATATAATATGATCAACTTCTATTTTGTTGGATGGGATGTTATGTTGCTCTGTAAACTAAAAAAAGTTTCATTTTAATATTGTTATAAACCAGAAATATAGACTATACTAATTACAAAATTTACAATGGGTCATGTCTATAAACAATATTAAAAGCTCATTGAACAATAATTCCTTTATAATTATATAAATAACTGAGCAGCAATTCGTAACCTTAACAACACTCCTTAGCGTTGACCCACACTAGCAGTAGTAACTCAGTTAACTTGATATTCACAATTAAAGAAATTAACTTTCCTTACATATTGAAAAAGGCTCGCATATAATGTATTAATGCAGGTAATAGTCAGGAGATAAAATATAAATAATAATGAATGATTATGCCATATGTTTACAGAAATTATGAAAAAAAAATAATACCAAAATAAATAAATAAAACTAAGGAATATCAGTTTATGAATTATGAAACTTACAAAGACAGATAATAAAACATATGTTTAGAATATTTATATTAATAATTATACATATTTGTTTTGGTTGAGGAATATATTTATAAAAGAATATTCACTTGGCATTCGCCATTATACATATAAAAAAATGAATCATAAAAACTTTTTTTAAAGTGGTAAAACCCCATACAATGAGTAGCTTTAAGTTCTCAAGGATACTATATCTAACTTTATTTGAGTTGTTAGAGAACATACTAAAGTAAATATAATAATTCACAATAAAAGAACATTTATTTCATTTATGTTATATTATTTATTTTAAATCCATTATTTGTCCAAATGTCTTGTACGAAGCAATGAGGAATCTACAATAAAGAACTAGCTTTAATTGTCTGTGTAATTTTAAATTGTAAATAATTTTGTTGATTTCTCCAGACAATAAATATTCTGGTAAAAAGCGTCTTCTAACATACTAAAGTTACTTCAAATGTTCTAATTTGGTGAATATTACATATAAACCACTTTAAAGAACGTTTAACTATTATTTAAAAGCGCGGTAGCCACGGGGTAAAGCGCGTGGCTACTAACGCTAAGGACCCGAGTTCGAATCCGGCTCGGTAGAAAAATTGTTTACTGTCACACTGTAACCGTGAGTCAACTCCTGTGGGTTCCAGAGCCCTCCTGGGGTCCACCCAGCCTCATAAAATGGGTACCCATTAATCGGGTAACAATCTGACGGTCGAGCATAATTCTGACCAAATCACCTCCTTGCACAACCGTTGGTCTTGTAACAGTACTTCCTTAAAAAGTACTGAACCCCTGACCCTTCATGGATTGTAACGGTACAGATTTTAATTTTTAATTATTTTATTTTTTTTTAGATCATGAACTTGCCTATTAGTCTGAAAACTTTCACTGTATGATTTTCGGGAAAACAAAAATGATGTTTTTATTACTATAAAAATTCGTACTTTAGGATTTTTTGTATTTGAAATACAAATATAAATTTTGTTCCTGAGAAGAATACAACATAACAAAATCTGCTTTGTTATCTTTCGTAATGCAATCTGGAACTATGGAGTATTCTCAGTTTTCCTGTTTGAAATTTTCTATTTTTCTTTTTTTTCTATTAGTTCTTCATAAAATTCGTATTTTTTATTCATCCATTATTTATTTTTGCTAACTCGGTGAAAAGGTTATGTTTTTAAAATTAACTAAATTATAGATATTTTAGAAAGAGATTTTTTTTTCAAATTCGGCATTTAAGTCCTGTTACACTATTTCAATAAAGATAAAATATCTCTGATTTTAAATATCATATAGTTTTTCTTTAAAAGCCGTTTTGAGGAAAATCAAGAAACTGTCAAAAAAATCGATTTAAATTAACTATCATTATGTGGTTAAAAATAAAATAGAGATAAATTTACTGGTAGATCTCGTTATAAAATGAAATGTTTAAATATTGTGAGAAATGTACTTATAAACAAACCTGACGTAAATTTCTAATGACCGTTAACGAAACAAAATTAAAATATAAAACACAACTCAGGTTAAAAATGATAAATAAATAGGAATGAAGATACAAAATCAGCCTACCCTAAATATTGAGCTCACCCTAGGTCGTTTAAGAGTAGATCAACGGTCCAATAAAGAACTCACCTATAGTGGCCCAGCGACGACTTTCTTGTTAGATACACTACTTCGCATGTTTATCGCTTTAATAAAGTCAGGATTAGGTCTGGAGAGGAAGCTTTTGTCACTCCACTCTTGTAACTGATCGTCCTTATAATGAAAGTTGGATGTAGCTTCTCTAAAATTATATTGTTCGATGGCGTACCATATTTAGCAACAGGTAATAAATAATATTAGTAGATATAAAAGACAGGTTCTGGGCCAGTGTCAATGAGCCTTTTTGGACTTTGGACCCTAGCCTCGAACCAGCCTTAACCACTGGTCAATGAGTCATTTTGTACTTTGGACACTAGCCTCGATTTGGTCACGTGATCTTTAGGCCATTTAGGCCACGCCCTCTTTTAAGTCACGTGACCGTCACCAGGGGCTGCTCATACGTCATTTTATTTACCCCCACCACCCATCGAAGGTAACCACTTCTTATATTATAACCTCTTATATTATACGCCATTTTGGTTTTTCTTGCAACTTGAGAAATTGAGGGTTTTAGAAGTGTCATAGTGTGCACGGCCGCCATTTCGCTTTTATACTGTTTGAGAGACTTACAGGTTTGGTGGTGCCTGAGTGCGCCATTTTGTATTTTCCTCGCGATCTTCTTCTTTTCGTTAGCCGTCATTTTATTATGAGGGTCTCGCGATACACTGGCCCACAACCGGTCTTTTATACCTACTAATATTAGTTAAATAGGTAAGTAAGTATGGAGAAGAGTAAGAAAGCTGAATCGGAGCATATTAAAATGGAATGAAATATTCTTAGCAAATGGTTCCAAACAAACTTTTCCCTAACCAATTTCTATAGCAGCAAGAATCTCCTCAACCAATCTCTATAACAGAAAACGCATCCTCAACCTTTTATTATTTTAATATTTATATACTTTTATAACATTTTAATATTTTTTTGTTTACTCCGTCCTGGCCGTTTCTGAAGTATAGAAGGTTATCCTTTACGTCACTAGCTTATTCTAACTAAATTGGGGTGATCAAATTTTTATTTCGTGGGGTCGCAGCGATAAAAGTCAACCCACCCTGGCCTGTACTGAACCGTCGCCGCAGTTTCGAGGTTACTAAGGTGACTCCTAAGCAATCTAGCCTAAAACAGTCTCTTAGGCTCTCCTCGACCAATTTCTATAATAGCAAGGACCACCGCAACAAATCTTAATTAATGTTAAGGTCCCCAAAATCTTAACAAGACAAGACCTTGTCTTTTAAAAACTAAAATATATTCTATTCTATTCTAAATTTCTGTTTTGAGACAGAATTGTTAAATAGTTATTAAAAAAAAAAAAATCTATTTGGTTTCAACACTTTTACTATCTCAACATTCCTACGTTTCCGCATATCCAGCAATTTTCAAGGATCTGTCAATAATTGTTTTTAATATATTAAGTTCATTATAAATTAACATTAAATACATTATCAAACGTATGTAATTTTAATTAATCTGATACCATATTTTCTTTATATCATTTCATTTTTTAAATGCAGTTCTAAATATTAAATATAAAATTTAGAAAAAATTATTATGATACTGTTATATTGATTATAACGAAAATATGATTGTTTTTTTCAGGTAAGCTGATAGACTCAATTAGTTTCCTAATATATTGTAAGTACCTATTATATTTCATTTACTGTCGATTAATTAATTAATGTGGATTAGGAAATAGAAATATACCATTTATGGATTTTTATTCATTATATGTAGTATACCAGTGTATACTATTTTTTTTTTTAAATTTTCGTTTGATTTTCAGAGAACAGAGTTTTAAACTTTTCCTTATAAATCAAATTACAACAGTCTGGAGGTCTCAACTTTAAAATCGAAGTTTCGTCTCTATTATTCTCATCAGAGGATACATAGTGGGATATAATTAATACAATTGATCTTATTAATTAAAGAAAGACAAACCAAACTAAGTATTCCTGCTACCATACCACAGTAAAAAATAGTCTTTATAGAAGATATACCTTTGTCACTATACAATAGATGCGGGAAGTAGTGACGACAAATTACACCAAAAGAACATCAATTTCGGAGGGACTGACTAGTAGATATGATACGATACCATGGTTTTTTCCGTCGTTTAATTTATCAGCAAGTTGACATTCATCATCGTATTTCGTTAACCACGCACCTTCTGGATGTTGTCAAAATATTACCCAGCTCTCTGCTTACAGGGAAGAAAAGAGGGTGATGTTGTGATAATTACTTCACGGTTTAAGTCATACATTGTTAACTTTTAAAAAATCCATAAATCATATGTTTCTATAACCGAATTCTAGTATTTTAATTGTATTGTAATTATATTTTTAGTCTATATTACCATTGGCTAATATATTTTCAGTTTTTGATGTTTATATAAAATATGTATATTTGCAGAAATTGTACCGTTTCATTAATTATTTTCAGTTTAATTGTATTTGATATCTTATCAATTTTTTTTCTTTTTATTCATTATCAGAAGTTTATAACCATATGTTTTATGATATGACATATGGTCTTATTTTATTTGTTCTAATTTTATTTTATATATTCTTCATGTATATCTTCATATATATCTTTGTTCATTTTTATTTATTTAACTTTATTATTTGCAATATGTTTTATGACGTTTTATAATTTCATTTTTATTTTGTATTTTATTCTGAGGCTCTATAGCCTAATTTTGACGGCTGTAATATTATTCTAAAGGGATCAATCCCAGAATTAATAAAGAATATTATTATTATATTCTCAACTCTAAGAATACAAAAAAAAAAGTTACACTAACATAACCACATCAATATATTTTTTTCTTATAAGGTAAATAAAAATATATAAGCTTTGAAAATATATTCTGTACCTTATAACTTCGCAGCAGAAGATCAGTTGGCAACTGAAAGAAATAAAAAAAATAGAAATTAATCATTCGATTTAAATGTTACAGTCAACTCATTTCATTTATTAATGTAAATATTATACTTGGATACATCATACACATTTGAGACTATATATTATTATTTTTTCGACGTACTCATCATACCCTTGATATTATTAGTTTTATTATTATTATTATTATTATTATTTGGTTTACACCACATGACAGTTACTTGCCAATATAACACTATGATTCAACTCATCATCTGGCATTGATGATTACAAAACTTAGTCCACTTTTCGTATCTTTTATCATTCATTCCTTATATTACATTTTTAAACTACTAGTTCCTGTAGGTGTCTTAATCCTGTATCCAAAAGTTTCCAGCTTAGCCACTAAAGGTCCACAATATATTTATTTTATTTAAAATATATTTATTTCTGAAAACAAAGAGCGTCTCAAATTGCAGAAATTCCATTGTTTGTAATATTATTTATTATAAAATAAAATGAAATGAAATTGAAAATAGTATTGAATCTGTTGGCTTTGTTTTATCACTGATTACTGAGAGGAAATTTTAAAAATTTATTTTAGGTTTTAATGGATATGCACAGATTCTAGAAACTCTCTATATATTTATAATTTTGTAGGTGGATCTTATCTGTTTTTTTTTCTCTTTTAAAATACTTTCTGTAGTCTATAGTTCAAGCCTACAGGTCCACAGACTTTAGTCTAGTTAATTTATACTTTAGTGGTGTAATTAAATTTTACATATTTGTTATATAGTTTCATTCACACTACCTCGAGTTATTCGCCTTGTCTTGGTAACCCCAGGCCGTCATTATTTTAGGTTGTTCTACTGTAATACGAGAAGGCACGCTATTCTCCTATTAACTTAATCTGCCTCGCCTGGGTCTACCAAAGGGCTCTATTTTATACTTAATTCTTACTATGAATAAAAGCCTACCTTTAGTTTAGTAGTAAATTAACATTCTTAGCAAATAAAATAATTTTAATTATTAAATAAATAATTGACTTCAACTAATGAAAACAATTTTTAAAAAATGTTACTAATGAAAAGAAATATAATAACCTTTACTGTAACTAAAGAAAAGAAAGTACAGTTTTAAAATATATTTTAACGTATTATTTCAAATTTTAACCGGTTTTAGATTCGTTTCTTTATTTTATACTCCACTCATATTTTCACGTAATATAGGCTCACTTTTATACTTAATGTTTTTATTATTATTATAATCCGTTAGATAAAAGTTGGATCATTTATATTCAACTGAAAACTAGCAATTGCTAGTAAATACTGTTCTACGCCATTATCTAAATATTAAAAGTATATCAATTTAAAGATATTTTCTCCTAATGTTTCTTTGTGATAAATCAAGTTTTACACCAATTTACTATTTATTTCAGAATGTGTTTTAGGTGCACATAATAATCACATGAAATGAAATTATTTAAATATGATTAAGATGATTATATTAACTGACTTATTAAAAATTAACATTTTTAGAATTGTTTATTAGGAATGAGAATAACAATTATAAAAGCTTTGGCCAGATATACAAGTATTTTCAGTTTAAGCTATGAACTTGAAATAATCGAAGAATATTTCTGCGATAAACAGAAAATGTTAAAACATCGAAATTTTCTACTTACGTTTTAATATTATTTTATAATGGTTCCTTTACTATAATTATAATTATTTAATATAGACATGTAAGGCTTACAGTAAGATTATAGTGCTCGCTATATTTTACTAGTAGTATTTCTTTTGAAACATTTACTTAAAACGAGAAGAGAAGACTTTAGTTAGCAAAATCACGTAATATTAACAATGGTGGTTAAAATATGAGGCGTGAACCCACTTATCCCGCCCTCCGTGCTATTCTTACATATCTTACATTTGAAACACACACTTATAACGAGTATTTTGGTTAATGTACGACGGGTCACAATCACACACAAAATAATATTAAATGGCAATTCTGAAACCCTTTTTTTTTTTTCGTACCCTCCAAATTGAAAAAATAAATAATAAATAGTACGAAGGATGCTGGTTGCAGTTTTCTTCCTGAAACCCTTCTTAGGGACGGTCCTATATCACTTTGGAAACATTTACTTTAAAAGGGAAGAGAAGACTTAAGTTAAATCGAGCAATATTTAAAAAGTGGCCATGATTGAAAAAATATCGTTAAAAAAGTATTTAGTGTTATTATTGTTATATTGGAAGCTATACAGGAATCTTGTTATCAAAATTACAATTACCAATATAGAGTTATAATAGTAGGTCTATTTTATTGCGTTTTTATTATTCATTGTGTTACAGTTTTTTTTTTTTGTTTTTCTTACCTATTCAATTTTTGTTTTAAAATAAATATATAGTTAAAAACTATATGAGGAGTCCAGCTGACACGGTAACCATCTGCAAAAAAATTAGATTTTTTTTATGGATAAGATATGTAGCTAAATATAACTCGTTACCCAGAAAAATTGAGCACCTAATTGAATCATTTATAAAATTTACTTCAATGATTTCAGAAGAAGAAAAAATTAATAAACTTCTCATCCCATTTTTTTGCGTACATATATTTATTTTAAATATTTTTATTAAAAATGTGTATTTAAAATTTCTCCAGTTTTATACATATTATAGCTGAAAATTTTGAATCATCTTTAGTTATATATTTATTGTTTATGCCCACGCTCAGCGGAGAAGGGGCGAGTTAAAATAAATGAGATAATCAAAAAAGGGGGGAAATAGGATAAATCACTCCTTAGGCACATCGTTATTTTTTCCCTTAAAAGTAAACTTCGAAACGATGACTCCAATATGCCTACGATATAACTACTATATACCCCTGTATTAAAAATTCTAACTATGACGCTGATATCAACAAATGAAATCAACGCTGATATCGCCAGTGTTTTATTTAATCATGACAACTGTAACAATATAAATCTCTAATTTACATCTACATTTATAAAATCATCTTTCATAAAAATTGGAAATGGGCTGAGTTAGAATGTCAATTGAACAATTTATTCAGCACATGCAAATAAAATAAAAAATCATGAGGTGTATAGATAATTGACCGTAGATTACTGATTGAAGAAGATGATCGGGGGGTGTGGTATTATTAATATTATCAATTATCAACTTTTTATTATTTATGATTCAATTAAATATTTTGTATAATTACAAACTTTTTTGTATGAAATTTCTTTTCAATTTTATGTTTCTCTAAATGTTGTTGTTATCTCTTTTGTTCTATAGCCCTGATGAAGACCTGAAACTCAGGTCGAAACGTCGGTATAAATAAATATTTTATTTTTATTCTTGTTGTTCATTGCTGACCGCATCCCCTGACAATCTTCTCCAATCAAAAAATAAAAAATTGTATGAAACATGAAACATAATAATTATTGTTCTACTAAGTCGTAGAAGATGATAATTACTGTTTAGAGGTTGTGTTTGTAGTTAAATTTGATTCCGATTAGTTATGACCAAATAATAATTATTACAATAATGGTGGTTCATCAAGTAGTTGATATTATTCGAAATTATTTTCTAATTTTAAATTACAGGAATTGTAATTGCAATTACTTTTTTCATACCTCTATTTAAACAAAATTGAATAAGTCGTTACGTTCCTTCTAAATTCATTTCCGATTATAATCCGAGGCGTCACAAAAAATATGTTGCTATCCATTTTATTAAATAAAACAATCATAATAAGTCAGTTGAGGATAGCTTATCCACAAGTCATAATACTTTAAATTTTCAACGTTTGGTCCTTTAGCTAAATACTTCATACTTATATCCAATGCCCTTTGTATAATTAGGAGCTACTACTTTTACAACTGAAAAGTACAATTGTGGGATCGTTAAAACCGAACGGGAATTCATAAGGGATGTTAATTGGACAGTTGAAATGTTAAATGAGTCGCTGAATCATTCAAGAAGAATCGAAAAAGCCTCCTGAATATCGGACAGCCATTAAATTATATATCCAGCCTACAGGTCGGTTAGGGGTTGAATAATAGATAGCACTGCTGTCGGGAGGCCAGCGACTCCTTCCTCATCTACAAGGCAAACAGCTCCTTTAGTCTATATCTCACCGCATCTTCTTTATACTCGATTAGATAGCATCAATCTCTTAGATTTATCTCCTTGATATAATTTTGCGCTCAGAGCTTGTTGGTTCAGATCCAAAGGATTACAGAGGAGGAGTAATAAAGCACGGTGGTGAAAAAGTATTATGCTGCCTGAACTCATCATGTAAAATAGCGTATTTTGTAGATCTGGGAGCTAATATGATGCGAACCTTTGAAGATGGTTGAAGTTTAGTAGTTATATTTTGAAATTAGGTCGATTAAAAGGTTATGTCTGCATTATTAAATAATTTAGTCATCTCAAAAATTAAAGTTCGAAAATGTTTAATGTTGGACCCAGAAAAATCTATAGAGCGCTCTTCGATTTGAAACTTCTGCAACTGTGGGCATTATCTCATAAATTTAGGATTTTATTCCTCCTCAGAGTTTGTTTATTGGTCTATCAAATCTTCTAAGTCAAATTTTATTTATTGATAAGTATTACAATCTGCCACAACCTTGGGCAATAAGTAATTGTGATAAATGATCACATTCATACCAAAAAAAAAATGATATACAAATAATAAAATCTTATCTTTATATACGTATATAAACAGTAAGATAAATAGAATAAACATAATCAAACTATGTACATGAAGAATTAAAGATTAAATATAATAAGAGAAATTTTGAACTAATATAACAATAAAATAAAAGAACTAATCAGACTTATAATATCATGTACAATGTTTACTCTCTCGACCTGAGGATGCCTGAGACCACTCCCAACGCTTGAGGGGTAGAGTAGGGCACTTCAAGATCCCAGCGCAGCCGTGTCTCTGGTAATGAGCCAGAGTAACTGCACTTACTGGGCCGCTAGTAGCTCAGTGGTTAAGACTCAGTCTTACCAATTTGATGTCTATTAGGGGTGCCGGTTCGAATCCGGCCTGGGGCGTTGACTTTTTTTATGGAGTGGCGGTCCCACAAAATGAAAAACCTTGACCCCAACCATGGTTAGGCAGTATAGGGGCTCCAATGTGAGTCGGCCGAAAAAAAAAAAGATCTCCCGAAAGATCCGAGGACAGTCGTATAAATTAGAAGTTTGTCATCTATTGAGCGATGAGAGGTCCTGCTAAGCAGTCGTTTTAGCAATCTTTCAAATTTAGAAAAATATAAAAAATACATTTTTAGTCCGCCACTAAATTTGTTAATTGGGTCTTTGATACCAACGTTACCGCGCGCAAAATGGCTGGTTCGTCCAATAAGTTATTGTTCCATTCCACAACTCCATTATTCTTACTTATCAGATCCGAATCAATGATTGCTTATACAATGATGAAGTTGAAAATGCATCACCAATAAAACTAGTTTATTGCAAGCTACCAAAGAGAGACTTATCCAATCTAAAGAAAAAATTATTTTCTATAGGCATATTAATCGATTGCCAACATAAACTTTTTATTATTTTCTGTATTGATTAATGTTTTTACTGAGTACTAATTCAAACATTACATTTGGAAATATTAATTTCCAGACATGCGAATCGAAAATATGCAAATCATCTAGCAATAAATAAATAACAGATAATCCGTAATTAAAAAAATAAACAAATACAATTTTCATTATAGATAAGAGATAATAAATGATTTAAAAATATAATTATAAGTGTGCTCATCCTAAAACCATTTATTTTACTTCTTTAATTGTAATTGTCTTTACCTTGATAATTTACTTATTCTGATAATAATTAATTTTTCTGTACATTTATTTTCATTTGTAATATGAATACATTATTTTACTTATTGATTATCGGTATTGTTATTTTTGCTATGTATACTATTTATATACTTCTTATTATATATTTATGTATGTATGTAGATGGATAATAACAGCTGAAATGCTTAT
>NW_027107651.1:325770-341277 GCF_000696795.3 Halyomorpha halys | reverse complement strand
TACATATATTTCTTTATAATCTCATTCCTTATTTTTTATTAAATATTTGTTATTATACTAATGATCGAGTTTGGCAAGTTCGTTAGGTTGAACGTTCAGTTTCGTATACTGAGATATATTTTGTATTCTGATTTTCTGTGTGAATGTGGTATTATATCATTAGAGATTGTATAATCATCGCAAAGCTTAAAAAAAAATTTTTTCATATTTCGCTTAACTCAGTTGTTTAATTTTTTGGCTGTTCATGAATCGAAATGAATTTCAGGCGATACATTTTATCAATTATTCCAGTAAAAATTGTTTAATTGTTTATCTAGAAATAAAGGATAATGTGCTACTGTGACCAGTCCTAAACGACAGTATAAACATTTCCCATTGGCCATCGCCCGAAGGCCGGACCTTAGACAGGAGTCAATATTCCACATGTTTGTCCCCAAACAAGAAGGAGTCCTTCCTTTTAACTGCCAAAGAAGATCCCCTGGGGCCGACGGTACCCCCATTAGGACAAGAGTTCTGCTGTGGATAAGGATTGTTAGGGATCGTGTAGCCCTTGCAGGGTTGTGGTCAGGGTAAAAGAAATATCGGGCTTGCTTGTAGGATTGAATTTGTTTGCAAAATGTGAAAAGTTCTTATTTATGGTTTGATTATACTATATTAAAGTACTGGCATACTACTTGAAGTTTGGCACTAAATCACTGTAGAAAATTATTCTTTATTTTTAGTATATAATTATTTTTAGCTCAGAGGATGATCAAGTTATAAAATTCAAGGGATTAAATTTTTTTTATTAAAAAAATCTTCTAGTAAGCAATCTTACATTTTCATGCATACTGACATCAGAAACGTACTACTCAATAAACAACATAAATATTCACGACTTCAGGAAATGAGACTAAGCATACCACAACTGTTGACTGTCGAGGAAGCAATAGAGGTGAAATGGAAGAAAGGGTATGCGGGTGTGAAGTCAACAAAAGAGCTGACTACATGAATAAAGATGCAACCAGTAGCGAGATCTTGGTAAGGCTTCAGTCATCCTAATCAAAGGAATAATAATAAGATGTTAATTGATCAGTGGAACGCAATGTAGAACGTTTCAACCAAATCATCCAGCCAACAAAAATACATCCCAAAAATCCCACAGTACAATAAAGGATAAAAATACAAATAATACACTTTGACCCAATCCGTAAATAACACTGCAACACAAAATACTATTGAAGGTTATTTAATATAATAAATAATGACAGATGTAATGAAGAAAACATAAAATTTTGGTCATTTACTACATGGCAGTAGATTATACGATGGACAGAAATAAAAATAAGACAAAACGTTATACTCATAGGTGGCTTCTTACTGAGTACATTCTTCCCACAAAACGTAAGACACGCTCACTCAAATTTAAAAACAAAAAGTCTTTGAATGAATGAAGGGCAAACTAAATCTGATTGTTAAATTATTTTTTTTTAAATATGAAGAAGGTGTTGAGGATTGTGGCAAAAAACAACCAAAATAGTTAAATAGGATTCTGACACACTTGTATTGTTAAAAACAAATCACTCTGGCCATCAAATGTTTCATCATATTTTTGTTTTTCTTGTTTTGTTTTATTTTTTAATCAAGGAGATGAGATGAATGATTTTTTTTTTAGTTCTCTATTTCAAATATAGAAATCTTGCGGTTCATTGTTTCAGAAACAATGAGAACTTGATGGATTATCGCATATTTTTGGAAGTTTAATTATTTTCTATTGATAAAGCCTTTCATTATAATTTTAAAATAAAATATTAATTATTAAATTGATATTGCTGGAGATTACTTTACCATAATTAAATATATATATATTAAATTAATGATCTTCTACTGGAAGAGTTTCTAGAAACTAATATGAAATTAAAAATATACAAAGTAATAAAACAAACAAAGATAGCTTACAGAACGTAATGGAAAAATAAATGGTTAAGATTAATAATTATCAATATTTTTAATTAACAGGTTTAACAGATCAAATTAAAATGAAATGTATAGAATATGAACATCATAATTTGAAGTTGGGCTTATATAATAATAATAAATTGGGAAGTTTTCTTGATAATATGAAAGACAAAATTGACTATAAAGATAAACTAAATGTTGTTTATAAAATTAATTGCCAGAATTGTGAAGGTTTGTACATTGGGGAAACATCTAAAAAATTAAAAACAAGAATTGATCAACATAAGATTAATTGTAAAAATTTTAAAAAACATCAATACTTTAGCATTGGCACCAGATAGTATTAAATATAAATATCAATTTGATTTCAATAATCCAGAAATATTAGATATAGTTAAGCATAGTAAGAATAGAAAAATAATAGAAGCAATACATATTACTAAAAACATAGACTAAGCAATTAATTTTAAAACAGACACTATGCACACATTATAAATAAATTGACATTTTAGTTTTGTGTAGTAGTTATAGAATTTAGATTTATTTAATTTTTGTTGTTTGTTATTATATAAAAATTGTTTTCTAATAAATTGTTAAATTTAGTTAGATTGTTCATTGTTAATAATTAGTTTAATCAATAATGTTGACATAGGGTTAATATTGTAAGCATATGTTAAATTTGTGACTTAGTTTTCTAGCAGCCTGAAGATGGGGGATAACCCCGAAATGTTGTTGTCTGTGAAATAAACAATTATATTTAAATAAGGAAGATTGTGTTCCTAAATATGAATAGGTTTTTTTTTTTAATTACTTATTTTTTGTAATTTACCACTGTACAAAATAATACAATAAGTAAATATGTAGTAAGTTTCATATACACTTGAAAATCTTGGGAAGGAACCACCCATTGGTGGTACTTCAAACATTAATTTAAACTAGAAGGTCTCGTGGCCATCTTCTTTTCAGACGCCTCGGAGGATTATCAGGGATTGTTAAGGATGAAAGATTAAGAATTAATGGAATAAACCCTAAATATGAATTATAATTTCAATTTAATTATGAATATTGCTATTTTTTTAAACTAAAAAAATCATTTATTTAACTGTTTTTTTTGTGTTTTGTTTTTTCAATTCAATTTGAATTCTGATTTTACTAAATGAATTATAGTTTTTAGTTCATTATTTTTTTTTATTTATATATATTTTCCAGAATTATTATAAAATGATATTAGTTCAAGTTTAATTTTATTTATTATCTTCTATTTCTTATTCTGTTTTTATATTTTTGAATATAGAGTGAATGAGCTCTACGATATCTCTCCTACCATTATTTATGATTATAAGAAAGAATGTAATATTACACAATAATAATTAAAATTAAAAAAAAATCAATAGTTCAGAATACAGCAACTGTAATTCAATGTGAAAAAATCGCTCACGGGACACTTCAGGCAGGTTAAGGAATTTAAAAAATGACATCTATAGAAGTTATATTGTTATAATAAAGTTCAGTAACATAATTTGTAATGTGGTGTTTCATTGTGTTCAGCATTAATGTATATTAAAGTACAATAATGTAATGTGGTAAAGTATATATAGATAGTTGAAAAATGTATAGTAAAATAACCTACCTTATAGAACCTCATATCAATATATAAGGATATTTCTCATTATATAAAAATAAAAATAGAGAATCCATTAAATTTAGTACAAGAAATTCGTTGAAAAGAAAATATGAAAGAGCCCCTACCTGGAGAGATCTCTATAGATCCTTAGGTAGAGGAGAACGAAGGATGGAGATATGGAGGATGACAGCTCTATTGCAGATATCATATCGGAAAAGTAATTTTCTAGAGGTCTCTGTTGGAGCTCCTATCACAGGAGCCGAGATAACAAGATACAAGATATTTCCTAAAATATAACTTATGTCGTCTCCTTGTCGTCGGCTACTTTGGCTATATCTCCTGACAGCGGAACGGGGAAGACATTCCTTCTTGTCCGAGCAACTTCCGCATTGTGCTGCCTCCGAAATGTCATATCATATTGTTGGTAACATGATACCTTGAACAGTTGGTTAGTCTCTATAAGGCTGTTGAAATGAAATATGCTATCCTTCGTGTGCGTTGGTGTGATTTTTTTTTCATTACTTCTAATGGCGTCTCAATCAGCGCAGCAACTAAAATTCATTCCATTTGTTTTCAAATGAGATCAGCTTATAAGATATTTACACTTTATATTGTATATTATAAAAATAAATCCCATCATATCACTTTATACTTAAGCTATACTATATAGTTTAATAATGTTGCTCTTACCCCTGTAGAACAGATCCACTACCTTGGACTACATCTGGAAAAACGATTAACTTGGAATCCTCACACAAGACAGGAAACCACGTAAATTCTAACTATTACAACACTTACTAGACAAACGGTCTAAACTTCAAAATCTTTACAAAAGACTGATCCACACAACTGTAATAAGGCCTATCTGAACATACGGAGTCGAGCTTTGGGTTTCCACTAAACCTTCGAATTCCTCTCGTATCCAATCCAATCCAAAATCCTTTGTAAAATCCTTAAAGCTCCTTACTTTGTCACAAATAAAATCATACATAAAAACCTTAACGTTTTATATGTAACTGATCTAGCCCGAACCAGATATCATTCCTTCCATTATAAACTCCCTAACCACACATACCCACTTTCTAACCTTGCTACCTCTTCCATTCCTGACCTAGGCTCCTGAAAAAAAAGATGTAAACACGACCTTAGACCTTCTAATGTGAAAACGTCATTAGAAAATAACTCAGTACTAAATAATTTACCAATCAGTAGTTTCTTCAAACGCCTCTATCACTCTATTATAAACTTCCATAAAATTAACTGAATATAGTATCATGTATAGTTGTAAATTTCAATAAAGATATTAAAAAAATATATTGTATATTATTGATAAAAATTACTGTTAATATCTAAATATGTAAAGGATTTATAATTATGTACTGAAACACACAATACTTATACTGCAATATCAAATCGTTTTCGAAGGTATTCCTTTCGATATGCCTCAGGTGTGTCCAACCTTTTTATAACGCTTGCCACAAACAGAAGTTTCCCACATTGAAGCTTGGTATAACCGTACCTCCTCCACTTCCAAATATCCTACAATTTTCGCTATAATTACTTCTATGTAGTAAAGGTGCTTGTTTAAAAAAAAATTTTCCTCACTTTTTTAAAAAGTACTTATTGTAATGAAAACAACAACTCTTATTTCTGTAATAAAAATCTATATTGGAATTAATAACTACAATATAAGGTGGTGAAAATAATACAGTACATAAATAAAAAAACACAATACAAAATAATGTATAAAATAATTTACTAATTAATTTTATTAGAAAATAAGTTCAGGAAAATTTCCTGGCACAAAAATTTCCACTTTTCCCTCTCTCCTCAGCCAGTCATTAGCACCTCTCGCTTAATATAAACATTGCATTATCAGGATAGTAATTTGTTACAACAACAACTTACCACTTTCATTCCAAAAATACTATTGTTTTTTTAAGTTTTTTATTTATTACAAGTTTAATAAATAAATGTAATAATAAATAAAAAATGTTTAAACATTTAACAAACTGCCAACCGGCCATGTGTCGATCACGAAACCTCACGTGTCACATTATGGCCTACATGTTTTGAGTCGGGTCAATCGGATAAAGATAAAAAAATACAGACATATCTTAGTAATCCGAACTAATTGCTGCAGGAGGTTTTTGGATTACATAAATAATTAGGAAAATCGGTGTAAAATAAATTCAACAATACGATTAACATAGAAATTTTTATTTATTCGATTTATTTTTTTTTGTATTTTATTTGAAATTAAAAAATCTCCAATAATGCTGGTGAAAAAAAAAAATCTCTTTGTACGGATTTATTCAAAATATTATAAAAAATAAAATAAAATGAGTTCACTAGCAAAATTTGTATTACACATATTTCAACTATCCATTAAATTAATTTTACAGAATTAAATAAGTTATACCAATAAATATTATGTATTTATAATTCTAACGAAACATATTATAAATAATTTCATTGGGATTAGATTACTCGATATCAAAACTGTGTTTTTTGACATTTCCATTTTCCACTTTTAATTTTCATGGTCATAACAATAACTTGCCTATATATTGGAAAGTTAAAAATGTCCTTTACACATATAGACATTTAATTGAAAACAAAAAATTTATTGCCTGCTAAATTTCCTCAAAAATTGTAACTTTTTTTCTGGTGTATTCGGAGTACCGAAGTTAGGATTATCGAGATTACACTATATATTAAAGGAAATATCATGAAATTCTAAAATTAACCGGATCGCTAGATTTATTTCTAAAGTTCGGTTTTTGAACATGTTATAGTTTAGAATATGAATTGTTTTATAAATATAAAACTTAGTAAGGAAGTACTGTTACTTGGCTGTGCAAGAAAATAATTTCACCCTCGACCGCCAGATTTTTCCCCCAATTAAGGTTACCCACTTTATGAGGCTGGGTGGAACCAGCAAGGCTTCCGAACCTACAGGGTTAACCCACGGCTACAATTACAGAATAAATAATTATCTGTCACATCTGGATACCGGTAATACTCTCGTGACACCACATTTTTCTTCTTTGTAGCCGAATCTAAAGGTGGAAGCATGAAAATTCTATTCGGTTCAGTAGGACCCAATAGCCCTAGTTTGATCCTCACCCCTGCCATATATTTATGCCCCTCCAGCTCCAGGATTGTGCCCTATCTCCTGATTCTCTTCCCTGCCTGGAGACGCCTATTCCAGTGCCTCCTCATAAATATCACTTTGGCTCTTTCTTCCTCCTCACGTCCTCTCCAGAATATTCTGCGTCAGTGCCCTTGTGCCTTGGGCTATAGATCAACTGTTGTTCCATTCTATTCTTCCAAGCACTCAGGCGGTCATTTGAGAACGAATATATTTTATATCGTCAGGAACACAATGCTTATTAAATAAAGCGGAACAGTTTCTTCCCAATTGCGGATTGTCAATCAACTGGATTTAATTAGTAAAATTTACAAAACAGCTAATAGGAGGAAACCAGTAATAAAAAAATAAATGAATAAAAATAAAAAAATCGTTGAGAGGGCAAAACTATTACTAATATAATACTGTGTCTTACTGCTTACGTACCATCCTCGCATCCCCGATTCCTTTTTAATGTAAAATTCTAAAGGCTATTTATCAACAATTATTAATGAAACAATGAATTTCCAACAAGATACTAGGTATGTGATTAGCATTTTTGAGTAAAATAATTTAATGGTAACATAATGATAAAAATAATGATTTTGGTAATAAAAAAATGTTTTAAGATGTAAAGAGGTCCGTAAGGAAAATTAAATTGAAAATTGTAAAGAAATTTCATAATTTACAAAGGAGGAAATAAGAGATGCTAAAAAAAAAATATTGTATATTAAATATCAGGAATGTTCTGAAATAATGATAATAGAATGTTATAAGTTTATAACATATAATCTTATATGTTCATGCCGTTTTTCAATTTCAGACGCTTTTTAATATTGCTCGATTTAACTATCTTAAAGTCTCCACTTCCCGTTATAAGCTAATATTTCAAAAGTGATATAGGACCTCGCTCCCCGAGGGTGTTAGGGGGGCGGGTCCGGCGGGGAAGGATTGCCTTTTTTGTGTTATCATCTCCTCTTGTGAGATTATAATATAAATATTAAATTAAATTAAAATTTTATAGATGCATTGAAATGTTATTCTTGTTAGAATGTCTGACTGTCGGGTCATTGTTACTTTGGTCTTTCAATTTCTTCATTTCAGTCATTTTGTTTAGTTCTCTCGAAAGTGTTGTTTTATCAAGTTGTATTTTATTATTTGTTTATTGGATTTTCACTTATTTTATGTAAAAAAGCTTATCAATAAATTTTTTGAACTTAGACAAATATTATATTTTTTTTTTTTTAATTTTAAGTTGAACATTTTTGTTGGGATAATACTCGTTTAAAATAGGATCACATGGTGATAAGTTTTTTCTGTAATATTTTTTTTTTATAATCAGAGATTCATATAAATAAAATAAATTCTTTTTTTGTATCATAATTGTGGTGCCCATATTTTTTAAATCACATTTTGTTATTAGTATAATCAAAAACAATATTTTGTATTTTATTACATTTTAAAAAAATATATTTTTGCAATTCATCGATTTTAAAAAGTATGTATATTGGGTACCATGTTCATGGATAATTGTTCACTGTAAGGAATATATTGGTTATGTTTAATACTTCTT
This sequence comes from Halyomorpha halys, assembly GCF_000696795.3. NCBI lineage: Eukaryota > Metazoa > Arthropoda > Insecta > Hemiptera > Pentatomidae > Halyomorpha > Halyomorpha halys. The sequence goes on along the minus strand of NW_027107651.1, from coordinate 333,009 downwards.
ATAACGTAATACATTTGACAGTCCCCAGAAGTCCATCTGGTACATCCTATTGACACTGTATGTCTTAAATAATTCTTAATTTCTAAACTAACATAATTAGAGAAAAATAGCAAAGAGATAAATAAAACAAGCTCAATAAAGAGAAACTTGATCAAGACTTGGAAATGGCTGAAGGGGAGCTCAGAATCCTATTTTCTGCGGATCAAGACCAGGGGAACAAGGATGTTTATGTAGCCTAAACATGAGGACGGCAGGAAGAATGGACACACCAGACCAATCTGGAAGGATGCGGATAGGAAGGGTGAGCATAAGAGAGGATGTGACAGGGGTCGAGTAGGGGGTGGGGTCCAAGGCCCCTTCGGATGGGGTGCATACTGAAGGAGCTCTTGGAAATTGAAATAGCTGCTACGTATAACAGTTATGGCCGTGTTAGGATTAACATATAAAAAGGCTGGTTCGTCTATATTCAATCTATTGGTCACGAGGATGACATATGATCCTTATTATCCCCAATACAGTCAATAAAATGGTAATTTCAAAGTAAGTCCCTTGACCTTAGTCAGATAAAATTAATTAAGTCCAGCTCTATGATATTTTCTTTTCAATTATTTTTTCCTTATTTATTATTACTTAGCTACTTACCCGGAAAGATGGGAGCACATTCGGTAAAATACGTATAGGAGAAAATACATTTGAACATGTAAATAGATTTTCAGTATTTAGGTACCATAGTAACCACAATAAAAAAACGAAATTGACGAGGAAATAAAAGCGTGGTTAAAGCCAAGGAATACTGGTTATTTTTAGATCTCGAAATTACTTAGATCGCGCCATCTGTCCAACGTAAAAGTTAAAATTTACAAAACTATTATCGTTCCAACTTTTCGTAATGGATGCGAAACATGGCTTCTTACACTAAGGGAAGAACAGCGTCTAAAGATTTTTGAAAATAAATGATTATGTAAAATATTTGGACCGATAAAGATGAGTTAACAGGAGAATTTAGAAGGCTACACAACACTGAATAGAGGGCACTTCATCTGGTGAATATAATTCAGATTATAGCATTGGGGCAAAAGAGTTGGGCGTGTAAGGTTGTGGAACTTAGTGTCGAACGGATCTTTAAAATGTTAATAAACTCTGCACCTACGGGTAAACGTCCAAGGGGTAGACCGATACGTAGATAGGAGGACTGTTAAAACTGATTTGGTAGGTTTGGGTTTGGAGGTGCATTACTGGAGACATGTAGAGAACGATTGGTGGTATCGGCATTGAACCTTTGGGTTCGCTAAGTCTTTATTCTTATTATAATTTATTTTGAATATTTTAAAAATGCCTTTCGGCACAAATTTACAATAGTGCTACATTGGAAAAACCCCCTCAAAAGGATTATAGTGGAAAATTGAATAGCAAATTCTAAAGAAGGCACTCCTAACATAGTATGTAACAGATCACTGTTTCAGTCCTCTAGTAGGTTTGGGTATCAAGTGAGTTATGAAAACATTTTTTTTTATTAAAAAAAATTAATGAAAACAATAAAAAATAATTGGTTTTTATTAAGTCAGTTACAAATAGTGAGTGATTAACCACAGCAGTTTGAATTCAAAAGTTATTTTTTGCTGGAACCCACACCTGAGTAGCGTAAATCCATAGTGTTCTAAGTAATATGTTATATAAGTAATGAAATAAACTTGTTAATGATGTAAATGATAATTAATTTTTATCATTTTTTTTTCGGACAAGACTCCCATCATTACAGTTCTATACAGCCTAACCATGGTTGGGGGTCAAGTTTTTTATGTTGTGGGACCGCCACTCGAAAAAAGTCAACGACCCAGGCCGGATTCGAACCGGCACCACCAATAGACATCAAATTGGTAAGACTGTATCTTAACCACTGAGCTACTGGCGGTCCAATTTTTATCATATATCAGTCGTATAAGTAAAAGAATTCGGTAATTCATTTTTTTTTTCATTGGCATCACATCACTGATTTACTTGAATAGTAATACGGCATAAAAAAAGAAAGATATTCTATTGATTGTACCGTAGACATTGATTACATTGTGGTAACCATACAAGCTTTGAGACAGTCCATAAAAAGACAGTAGAGAAAGAAATCCCTGTCAACCGTAATATCTTTCTAACACGTCCATTTCAAAATATAATCAAAACTTATTTTTATAAAGTAATTTTAATCTGTACGTGTAATTTTTTTTAAATACTACTTCATAAATATTTTTTTATCTTTATTGAGTATAACAGATGATGAAATTTTTGAACAGATATTGTGAAAAGTAAAGTATTAGTATTCGGAAACTTTCAAAACGTTCCAGAAGCTGAAAAGATTCAATTCATTCCAATTGTGTAGAAACCTAGACAAGTGCCCTTGTAAAAAAATACAAAAAAAATTCTAAATATAGTACAAAATTCAGCGCTTAGAGTGATTGACATGTTGAATTAAATCATAATAATCCTAGTAGTTGAATTCAATAAACAGTTTAAATATGGTTTTTATATATATTTACTGAATCCATTATTTTAAATATCGTGACAATTACCAAAACCATTAATTACTAACCACAAGGTCTCCTCACTAGACAAAGGTAAAAAGTTTCACCCCACTCTCCAGAGGAAAAGGAAACTCCCCGGAATCAGTTTCTAATTTTGCACTTTTTCAGGATTGTTTCTGTACTCAACTTTATATTCTTAATTGGCTGGAAACTTTTCTTCTCTCACGTTTTTTTTTCTTTTATTTCTTCAGCCAGGGACCTTTTAGTCTCGTTTAACTGCGATGAAGAACTTTGCAAAATATTTCAAAGTTATTAATTACCCTAAGTAAGCAAATTTTTACAATAAATCATGCATTCATTATGAATAGAGCCCGCGATTTATTTTGTTTTTGGACTGATAATTTGAAAGAATAAAAATGATTTTGTACATTATTGGCATATTAATTGAATACCTTATTGATGATTTTAGAACATGAGATTTCTCAAATATAGTTCTTTTAATAATTTTTACACAACCTATCTTAGTCATGTTTCAGTATGAACTCTCTCCTCGAGCTTCCTTTATAAGAATAATACAAAAGGTCGTTGGAGTGAGCGCTAAAGCGATTTGTACAAAAGACTGTGGGTTTGGTTCCCATCTGGGTCAGGACATGTTTATTTAGCGGCAACCTCGCTAAATAAATTTAGAAATTTCCAGAGTACAGTACTTCAATGGAAGTCTTCAGTAAAAAAAAAAAAAAAAAATCAATGATCAAAAATTAAAATTTAGAACGGCTAAAAATCAAAACTAAATGTTATGTTTGCCATTATATCACCTTACAATTACCCTTGGTAGTAAAGATTTCATCTAAACCGTTTTTTCAGTTAGGGAGGTGATTTTTGTTATGGACCTTTAACATACTGGGTTCTTAGTTTTTTTTTAGTGTATGTGTCATATTTCTCTTTTTCTGGGAAGTTCCATAATTATTTTTATAAAACTTAATTTTTTTTAAATTCAATCTTTGTACTTCAACAAGGATTATTTTTCAGAGGTTTTCGTAATAAGCTTGTCAAGTTTCTACAGTCTTTTACTACGTGAGATATTGTCAACTGCATATACAGATTACACATTCTGGGATACCTTTCGTTAGTAAATTCCCATGAGTTTATCTAGTGAAAAGTGTGTCCAGTCCTTAATATTATAATAATATTTACTTATGCTTATGAATTTAGAAATTCTTTGTGTAACCTAAAGTTCAATTAATTTTGTTCCTTAGTGCTTCCCACTAATCATAATTCCTAATGATAAAACTTTTTTTATTTATAGAAATAGTAGCATTTGAAACATTTATAACCATGGCGTAGCCTTAGGCTGTAGCAAGACTATACCACCTTAGCTGGACTGATATCAACACTTTATAATGCCACAAGGCAATCAAAGGGAGGAGACTCAGTATAGTATATATAATACATTTCATGTATTATATATGTATGAAGTACAAATTTTATCTTAATGAAGGGTACAAAAAAAAATTAAACATTTATAATTAAAGATTTCTCTGTTGTACCAGATTTAAATTAAGATATTGGATTTATTAGTCTTTACCTTACTAATATTTATTCGAGTAATTTAGTAAAATGTTTTTACTCTTTAGAATAAGTACATATTATATTTTCATTAAAACAAGTATATTTCATCTGTCTTACCCTAAATGATACACGCTGATCTGAAATATTTCGTGCTCTGATTAAATGGGTTATTATTTCAATTTAAAATTTTTAATCTTGAATTCCCTCCCTAAATATGGTTTAAATAAATTTAGCTTATTCAAATTACCTAAATATATTCAGGTAATGTTTAATATAAGTAATGCTGAGAATTCAATTTCTTACCAAAAATACTATATATCAAGTACTAATATTTAGTCTATGTAATGTTATCAAGTACATTACATTCACTACTTTATTAATTAGTTATATTTATGAAAAGTTTAAATTTAAAAACAGGATAAAAGTGGTTACGTAAGTATTGACGTTAATAGCAATAATTTTCTTCCAAGCCTGTTTTGCCCAAGTTTCAGAAGTAAATCTTTAGGTCCATAAACATTATATACTTTTTTAGTACCTCTCACGACCGCCATATCAATAAAATATCACTCTACTCCATAAAATATCAGTTAAAGAGCGATTCTCATCGCTAGTTTATTGTGGTGTAAACTGAGTGACAAGCGCAGCCCATTTCAGGCGCAGTGAATGCAAGACCGACTGTACTGTTAAGTCATGATGGTCAGTAGTCAGCTCCTTCTAAATACTCATTCATAAACACAAGCATACATATTTATGGTCATTGATATACATACTCATGTATATAATGTGTTATATATCAGAAATATATTTAATCTTATCACATTTATTTATTTTTATATTTTGGACGACGTTTCGGACAGATTCCATTATCTAGTACATTTATAAATCATTTCATTAGAAGTAGAATATTCATATCAACCTTAACATTACTGTTAGGTTTTATTTATTCATAATTTTAATATTGACAATTAAATTCATGAATAACTATTATTTTATACTGATATCAATAACGATGAAACTGAGAAAAGCCCATTTTTATGAATTTACATAACTTCATTTTAAGGAATTTTTCCAATTTATAAAATATTTTAGTACTTATTATCCTGGATTTGGTATTATTGAAACTATAATATTTAACATAATGTATTATTGTATTATTTATATGCATTGCCTTAATTTTTAATTATGCCTTTTTTTTGTATATTATCTACATGTCTGTTACTTACAAATTCATAAAATTTGCTCATATTATTTATTTAAAATAGTTTAGCTATTTTGGTCCATATACTGATTTATTATTACATATTCTTATTTTTATGTTATAATGATTTTAGTTTAAGAAGTGAACTCAACAGTAAATAAATTAATAAAAATTGATATTTACCATTAAAAAAAAACGAGAAGTGATGGTTAAAGTATTTTAATTTAATTTAAAAAGTTAAATTAAATTAAACTGAATTATAATTATTAAAGAGCCTCTATTGTATGATATTTATTTTCTACAAGCTTGTGTATATGTAATGCTTTTGAAAAAAATAAAAATATGATTGAAAACATAGTTTATATTACATTTCGGTCCTTTGGCCATTTTTCAGGAAACAACCTTAAACATTTATGTAATAATTCAAATGTTGAAGATAGGTTTCATTGTTGATATTGTTAATCAGGTAAAGTATGTAATAGATAAGGAGAAACAATTTTTGTGGAAAAGCTTTGTATTGAAATTATGTGGTTTATATGAGACGTGGGGTATAAGCCTGAAAAAAAAGACAATTAAATGAATTATGACATCAATGTTTAAGGTTGACTCCATGAAAATTACCTAAGGGCCGAAACATTGGAGTTTTTTTTATAAAAAAAAAGTTAAAAGTTGGTCATTGAAGTTTGTGTTAATAATAATATATACTAATCTCGAACAACAATATATTAAATCAGTAAACATAGTTTATAAATGATGTTCAGGGTTAGGTAAATTGACAAAATTGAAGTATAATAATTAATAAATTAGAGAAAAAACTCCAAAGTTTATTTATATAATTGTATATAATACATAATTTGTTTGAGCCCATAAAGAACAAAGATTGATTATTAAAAAGTTTTGCATATTTTTTGTTGTAATTTCTCAACAATAAGCCTCTTCATAAAATGTGTGACATTTCATGGGCTGGGTGGAAAATCATTTATAACTTAGGGACCGCTTTAGGGCAGATAGGCCTCACAAGGACAATGGCCCGACCTTTCCTCTTGCTGACCAATTCCTCTCCCATAGGCCGCCACTTTAAAGGCTACGGTTAGTTGGTTTTGTTTCATACTCGAAAATTAATTTTTTTTTTGTTTTAAAGTTCAAATATTTAATTATTTGAATTATTTAGCCAAAAGACAATCCAAGGTATCCTTAACACCCAGCTATACATATACTCCTATATGTATGTACCAAATATTCATTAACATCATTACAGGAGGGTATGAAAAAAAAAAAAAAATTTGATTTATTTTTTCTGCTCATAAAACACATCTGATCACCAAATATTTATCATAGAATAAATGACTTATTCATGGTGTGCTACATTTCTGTATTATACCTTTGCTAGTTTACCCCTACGAGAACTCTCGCATTAGATGTTTCCTCACCTATTCATACTCATTCGAATAAACAATATAATATTATCAAGAAAATTTATTCAGCACACACAATGGGTAAAGTTGCATACTTTATAACGACTATCTTTAAGTAACAGTTCACGTAATAAGTAATTGCCTTTCCCCACTAAAAACATGTCACTTCAGTTTGACAATTAAGCTTATAGTGGAACTTATATTAATCATAGTGGAAGCTAACCTTAGAATGAGGTGCCTAATTCGTATAATGTCTAAAAAAGAAATTACATCTTTGGGCTTAAGAACAGAGCTAGTTACATTTCACACATGATGTGTTTTAATGTCTGTTTTGAAGTCACCAAAACCCAATTTGCACCGTCTCGATCCACCAACTTGCTTCTGTCACGGTTCAGGAACTTCTAACTTTTTTAAATGACTTTTGCTAAAGTTCCAGTTACAATTCAAGAATCAAAATTTAGATTCGTCAATTCTTCATAAAATTTTCTTTCTTTTGACACCTCATTCGTCAAAATCCATCACTCCTAAGAGCCAGAAAATGGAT
>NW_027107651.1:323489-325704 GCF_000696795.3 Halyomorpha halys | reverse complement strand
TAAATAAATTTCATAAATAACCTAAAATATATACGAGCGTCCTCTAATTATCTAAAAAAATTGATCACCATTTTTAAATATTAAATTTATTTATTTTTTATTGAAACTGGTGGTATTTATCAATTATAATAAATTAGATGTACTCAGCATCAACACTCGTCATTTATTTTTATCTGCAACGTTTAAGTCAACCTGGCCGTTACTAAGGAGCTTCTATTACCAGTTTTAAATATAATTATTTAATCGACAACTATAAAATCATTATTCTGAATTAGCATATTTTATAGGCTTATAATAGTTATAGGCTATTATGTCAAAGTTTAATATAATATAGAGGTAATTAACCTATAAAACACAACTTAATTAGGAAAATCATATTTATTATTCATTAACTTACAACATTTCATTTTTATTACCTAAATTTATCATCTATAAACTTCAATATTAATTGTTTTGATTGAAAAATTGATTTATTGATTTTTATATAGTCTTTTCACTTTCTTGAGACTGGTTATTATCGTTTCGGCCAAACCTTCCGTCATCCAGTCTATCTAAAAATGATTACATTAAAAGTAGTAAATCCTTTAAATGTACTGTGATGTTAAAATTACAGTAACATATTGTGTAATGGTCTGAAAGTAATAAATAAATTGTCTAAATAAAATAAAATTTATTTTATTTAAGTCTATAAAAGATAGTTTCGGTCTTTTTGCAGAATAGACTACATTTTGTCAATTCTTCACATTAATATTTAAACTTTTAATCACAGTCAATTTTCACTATTGAAAGATACTGTAATAAATAATATAATAGATTAAGAATAGTGTAAATTTACTGTGATTAAAAGTTTAAATATTAATGTAAATAATTGACAAAATATGGCAATTTTAATTGAAATTATTGACCTGGGCCTTATAGCCCTATAGAATAGCCTTCAAAAAAAGGTTATAAAATATAAAAACTACGTATATTTTATTATCAATATACAATATGTTACTGTAATTTTAATATCACCGTAGATTTAAAGGATTTACTACTTTTAATGTAATAATTACTAGATAGACTGGATAACGGACAGTCGTCCCGTAACGTTATCCGAAGTACAAAAATAAATAATGTAAGAAGTTTTAAGGGTTTTCCTTGAAAATAAAAGAATAATGACAATCATCATTATTGAATTAATCGTAATGTTTTTACTTTTTGGACAAATAATGCCGTGTAAGATGTTTCACTTTAATGGAAGTTAGCAAGAAACCAGTCAAGAAGAAAATGTTTGGTCATTAAAACGTCTTGGTTCGCTGATCAATCTTTTCCACAAAACAACGTTTTATTTTCGTAACTTTTTTTTTTTTATTATTTCAACTTTATTATTTCATAATTGTTTTGTATCCTATCTCTTTTATTTCAGATACTTCCTTATCCTTATTGTGGTTCTCTCTTTTATTTATTAGGTTCCTTTTTAAAATATTTATCTACTTTTCACCTTCTAACACAGGTATCGTTAGTCTTACCATTATCAGCTACGGAAAAAATATTTTTTATTTTGGTCAAAAAATAAAAATAAATAAATAAATATTAAATCATTTAGTTCATTGGTTGGAATGCTTCTCAAAAATAGGCTTTTAGGAAACTTTTTTTCCTGCTTTGCTATAAACACTGAAGAAGAGGCCTATATTTTAAATAAATTGTACATACACTATCCGAAAATCATATTATAGGCATACTTCATTGCATTAGTATTGAATAAATGTAAGTGCAATATTGTATAGAAAATTATGTCTAGGAAATTAAGTACAAAAGAAAAGATTGAAAATAAAAAAAAAAACAGCAAGAGGTGATAGCAAGATAAAAATATATGATAAAAGGTAGATGCTCCGGATACGGTCAAAATAAATCAAATATTAAATAAACTATTTATCATTATCCAAGGTTTCCTAGAACTTCATAAAGGAAAAAAAGTTAGATACAACTCAATTAATGAAACTAGACATATAAGTTACTTACTTTTTACATTACCTACTTAATCTCATATTGGTCAATCAACGATCATCATAAAAAAATATATAATAATAATAAATAAAAAATAACTGTGAACAATAGAGTTTGAAAAATTATAAAATAAAATAAAAGATGCTTCTTTAAGAGCCTATCAAACAATAACGAACATTTTTATATTTCAAAAATTCATACTCAGCTCTATATTCTGTTTTAATTA
>NW_027107651.1:314614-321889 GCF_000696795.3 Halyomorpha halys | reverse complement strand
TAAGGATTTTACGAAGGATTTTGGACTGTAAGGATTGGATTCTGGAGGAATTTGATGGTTTAGTGGAGCCCCAAAGCTCAACTCCGTATGTCCAGATAGCCCTTATAATAGTCATGTAGATCAGTCTTTTGTAATGGATTGGCAATTTAGACCGTTTGTCGAGTAAATGTTGCAATAGTTATTCAAATGTTAATTTAAAATCTTCTAAAATATTGAAAACTCAAAAGAAGTCTTTAGAATGGAATCAGTTATTATGTTTTTATATTTGGTTTCATCATTGTTGGTTTTCACTACTATAAATACATTGTAAACGGTTTAGTAACTTAGAGGTAAGTACAGTTTACCCAGGAATCTTAAAAATAAAATTATGTTGGAAGTTAAATAAATATGTCGAAAATAATACTAAAAAAATAACAATAACATTTTTCCCAATATATTTCTTTTATGTGTATTTTTGCATTATTTTCTTACCAATCCAAAAATAAATAAAGGCCCTCATATTTAATATCCCTACCCATTTTTCATAACAGCAGTTGGGATTGGTTCCATGTGGGACTAAATTGATTCTGATGAGGAGTGATTTTTCCGGAAGAATGTTCTCCCTCGTATATCATTCTCGGCTCCTGGAACCGCTCATCTCAGCCGTCCAATTGAGATTTATCGCGCAAACAATGGCCAAGAGATTGATGTTGACTGAGTCCACTTTCTATTTTTGTATACAAACTCAAAAGAAAATAGGCCCAGTAATGGAACGGAAAAATCAGTCAATTTCTTACAAGTTAGCTATACTCCATAGTTCCATGAGAATGACTTTCGGGGATTTATTAATAGTTAAATACTTTGAATGAACTTTTTAAATTTCAGTTCAAAATAATATCGAAAAAATATAAATGTATAAAATATAATTTGAGGGTGTAGGATTTGAAGAAATTATACAATTCTTGGGCGCTTGTAACTGAAGTTCGATCTTTAAACCTCAGGGTTCGAAAGGAAATCAATCCCTAGAAAGTAGCCAATAATTTATCTCTAAAAGCTAATCTAAAACGTTTCGGTAGTTTGGAGAAATGTGGTTTTTGACACCTCTTCTCTCTCACAAAATATCTTCTCTATCAACGTTTTTAACTACTTGTAGGGTAACTCTAGTACAGACAACCAGCGGAACGGCCCCTCCCCGTTCCAATAATCCACTAGCGTAAGCCAACCAAGTTACAACCTTCATTGGACCCCTCACCTAACCTTATAATGCCAAAAGGCAATCCAAGGTATCCTTCACACCCAGCTATACTTATAGCATACCTCCTACCTCCTATATGTACGTACCAAAGACCCACTAACATCTTCACTGGAGGTTATGAAAAATAAAATAAAATAAAATAACTCTAGTACAGAGCTAATATAATATTAAATAGTAACAATCGAAATTCCTTCATCGTTTACATATAGATTACAGTATTATATATAAACCTGATAATTACACTCTCAATCGATGAAGATTTCTTAAAATTCTACTCTCTACTCAGTATTATTTCATATTTTATTAACACAATTTTCACTTAGCACTCTAGTTTAATTTCTAAATCGTTAACGATGGAATTACTCTTGTAATTTCCCATTCTAGCTTTTCACTTGACTACAAGACTAAATCTACCTAACCTTATAATGCCAAAAGGCAATCCAAGGTATCCTTCACACCCAGCTATACTTATAGTATACCTCCTACCTCCTATATGTACGTACCAAAGACCCACTAACATCTTCACTGGAGGTTATGAAAAATAAAATAAAATAAAATAACTCTAGTACAGAGCTAATATAATATTAAATAGTAACAATCGAAATTCCTTCATCGTTTACATATAGATTACAGTATTATATATAAACCTGATAATTACACTCTCAATCGATGAAGATTTCTTAAAATTCTACTCTCTACTCAGTATTATTTCATATTTTATTAACACAATTTTCACTTAGCACTCTAGTTTAATTTCTAAATCGTTAACGATGGAATTACTCTTGTAATTTCCCATTCTAGCTTTTCACTTGACTACAAGACTAAATCTAATTTAAACAGTATAAAGTATTATTATTATATGTATTTATAATAATACTCGTTATTGTCAAATTTCAACTTTAAAAAAAAAAAAAGTACTGCAGCAAACTAAAATTTAGATCCTTCTAATGCTAAACTGTGTTAGAGTCAAAATTTAAATTACTAAGAATAATGTTAATAATTTAGTGGATTTAATCAATTATTCTATTGAAAGGTCATGTATGGGTTCAGTAAAGGTGAAAACTAACTATTTAACATCACGATAACACGGAAATATTTATTAAACCAGTAAAACCATGCACCTGCTAGCCAGTTTGACTACAGGCAAACTAGTATTAGTAGGAACAAACCTTTTATTTATATCGTTTTAGTGATTCTCCATTATCTTCTAATATGTTATATTTTACGTATTAATTTTGTAAAATATTTAGCTTTCATGTAGTATATTATGAGTCATTAGAACACTTACTTTCGAAAATTTGTTTTTAATTTTTTTTTTTGTTTATGGGTAAAATATTTCTTCTATTTTTTTTTTTTGAGTAAATTTTCAAATTATATTTGTCGGTTATTAATTACTGATGGATAGTAATGATGGATGGTAAATAAAAAATAAAAAAAAGAAACATAAATAAATATGTTATAATAGTGCCGTATTATTTTTCCGTCTCATACAGGCACCCCTAACTATATCAACATTATAAATTTTAAAAAAAATTAGGATAAAATAAATAGAGTAAAATAATAATTTATAAAAAAAGATAAAAGTAAAGTTATTAAAAAAATAAATAATTGACTTCTAAAGAGGAAAAAAGAAAATTAATTTAAAAAATAAATTAATAGAAAACAATTAAAATAAAATAAAATTTTAGAGTGACAATAACAGAACTGATAAATATAAAACTTATAACAGAATGTTCGGTAGCAACCTGGGCTTCAGTCTCCGGTTTGAACAGTACCTTTAAGTATAATGTTAAAGGAATTTTCAGTAACAAAAACAGTAATAAATCATTTTTAGATCGTCGAAAGATTAGGTTAGTTAAATAAATATTATAACAAATATATCATATGAACATTCTTATAATTTCTTCGAGATTAGTTTTATTGTTTAAATAAAATAAAATGTATCCAAATTAAGTCTCAAAAATTCTTTATTATTACTCCAAATGTGTAACGTTTCAGCTAACCTGGCTATCCTCACGGACAATTTCAAATATAAATTTAAACCTTATATCCAACAATTAAATTTTTTTGCAGGCCAAATAGCTTTCATGTAGTATATTATGAGTCATTACAACACTTACTTTCGAAAATTTGTTTTTAATTTTTTCAATTGTCACTTTGACACCATTCAATTTTAAAACTTTAAATTACAGATTAACTTAACATTATTATTATGCATGATTGTGTGATAAGTGAATGATAATACTATTAAATTAATCTGTAATGGAAAAGTGACAAAATAGATAAATTTGATAGAATTTATTTAGGGCAGAATAGCCTACACAACATTTTTAATTTGTTGTCCTTGAGGATGGCCAGGTTGATCATTAAAAGAAATAATAAAGAATATTTGGGATTTAATTTAAATACATTTTGTTTTATTTAAAATATACAGTATTGAAAGTGGTTATCTTATCTTTCAAATAAGCTTTATCCTTAAACATCAATGCAAATATAAAATAAAACATGAATTGCCTGGACAGAAGTAGGTCTTTGTATTAACTTATCTAGCGGTTGATTACCTGAATTTGTTCCTGTTAATGTAATTGGGGATAAAGGAAGAATTTGTTACGAAGTCTGCAATTTCTGATACGAATATTGGTTCCGACTTTGACGTGCGTCGGAGTCGAGTAATCAGCTGACACAAAGCAGGTTCATCAAAGTTAGTAATATCGCGGCTACTTAGCAACTTGTCCTGTTTGTAGTAAATCCAATTGCTCGCCCAAACTGCTATCTAACTAGTCTTGGACATGCACCAAGACTGAGGCATATTGTTCAAGTCATCAACATTCCATAAAGTGATTTCGCATAAAAGAAGTTTAGCCATAAGTTTTGTAATGATAAAATCTTTAATATAAAAGAAAGATGGTCTGAGTGCGATTAAGAAAACTCAAAAATTAATTAAACTATTTATTACGATTCAATGTTTGGCTTCTCTTTGCAGGGCTTCGTTAGGGCCAAAAACGATACTAAAAACAAAAATAATGCAACAAAGTAAAACAACATATACATGGAAGTAAACTAAGCTATGGCTAAAAATGATTTTAAATATGTGAAAGTTAATAAATAAAATTAGCAAAGTAAAAAAAGATATATAGTGAAAAATAGAAAATTAATAAAAAAGGAAATAATGAACGAAATTGGACACCGACCTTTCTGAATGACGGAAAGATAAAGAATAAGTTTGAGGCAGATGCTAAGAAAAAACAGGGTAACGGAAGCAGGGAAATTTCATGGTTAACAAATTACATCACATTTAAAAGCAAAAAGATATAAATTAATATTAAAGTAAGATAATATTAGAAAATATAAAATATAGGAAGACATTAAGATAGTATACATAATAAGGGGGAAGAATTGTATAAAATTATATATAGATAAAATACAATAGAAATATTAAATCGTTAATTTGAATGGAATATGGTCCGGGTGCGGTAAAAAAAAAACTCAAATAGTAAATAATTATACTGTTTTTATTGAGCCAACGTTTCGCCCCACGTTGCAGGGCTTCGTCAGGGCTGTTTTGACGGGAGTCAAGTTCACTCGTCGTTGAGTTCACCCTGTCTTTGAATCCCGTCAAAACAGCCCTGACGAAGCCCTGCAACGTGGGGCGAAACGTTGCCTCAATAAAAATAGTATAATTATTTGCTATTTGAGTTTTTTTGACCGCACCCAGACCATTTTCCATTTATCTATACACATGGTCAATCAATAAGCTTCCATTAAATCGTTATATTTTTTTTTATATAATTTATATTATTTGAGCTATTCGAGTTCTTTTTACCGCACTTTTTATATATTACACTGGGGCCAAACTATCTTCAACACCAACTATCTTCCGATAAAATCTCTTATTAAAAGTCCTTACTTCGTGGTCTGCTATTGTCAAGTGTAAACCTATTTTCCTGTTCACACCTATATTTAAAAAAAGGCATACCTTATTTGTTGTTGATCAATGTCGATATTTTGAAAATTTACATTTTATTTTATTTATATATTTACATGTAATAATAATAATAATGTATTTATTGGCTTATAAACATCGTAACCATGCAGTCTGGCCCAATGAATGTTAGTTATAGTTTGTAAATAACAGGTTCAATATCAGACATGAAATAATACACGAGGATAATATAAGAAGGAAAAAAGATAAGTGGATCAATATGAAACTTATTGTTCATATCAATATAAACTAAGTTTCACTGTTCATAATCTAACAAAATAAACTTAATTAAAATAGATTTTTTTTTTTACAAATTTTATAAGAAACATTGATACATAAACTTAAATATACTTATTTACGTCGCAATAATGCGAGGTATTTGTTGTCATTCTAATGGGTAAGAGAATACGCACTATATTTATATGGTATACTAACATAAGAATAATTATTAGATTTAAAGTTATATCTTAATACGGGATATTAAGTAAACTATGGGAGTCTTACGAATATGATTTGTTTTTATTTACCATTAGCTCACAGTTTATTCGTCACAGTCGTTCGTCACAGTCGTATCACGTCGTTAGTCACAGTCGATTCATACATCGACTCAATGAAGTTCGCATACAAATAGTCAATATTTTTAGAATAGAATCAGTCATATGGTCTAGCATAATAAATTTTATTAAAGTGCATTCTCCACTTTCACATACACATATCTAAACGTATAAAGGTATTTTCCTCGAAGCGACTATATCTCGAAAACGATATCTGATTCAGCTCAATTTAAAAGAAAAGTTGGTATAAGTTTATACATGGTTTAGCATTTAAAAAAGCTATCAACTGCATTTGCTACATTCGGCGAAAAAATTATTTCCTGAAGCTTTTTTTTTCTTACCAATGTACTGTAATAAAATTTATGAGAGGAGTATTTCATTCTTAAATGACGTATTAATGGTCTTTAAATCTATATTATTACGAACTCTATATAAATATACAGAAAAATAATAATTAAAAAAAATTTTTAAAAATAGTGGGATATATAATAAAAATTGAAATATATATAATTCGGAGCGAGTGGCTCAGTGGTAAGAAACTGTGCCATAAACTCCAAGGACCCGGTTTTCAAATCCGGCAGATAATTATTTTTTGTTTCACTGTCCATCCATAAAGTAGGTACCCATAATTTTTCAAAAATCACCTCTTTGCATAAACGTTGCTTACAAAGTGCCGAACCTCTGACCCTTCGTGGTTTGTAGCGGTACAAATTTAGTTTTTTTTTAGTGATATACTTACCCATGTATACAGTTTTTGGTATTGATATTAAAGAATAAAATAAAACAAAAATGAGTAAATCAACAACAGAATGACACATTCTGATATGATGAAAAGCTGCAGTTGATAATTTACTTAATGTTTAATAAATCAATAATTATTCTCCTTGTAGCCTTATTAAGCGAACGATAATTGCGAGGAAAAGGTAAAAGGCCCGTAATCCTACAAATAGAAGAGGGAAGGAGATTGGAAGACAAAAGGTCAGAATCCAATTTGGTGAGGACCCCAATGATTAGCATTCCCTTTGTGACGGATAACAGTTGCAGAAATGAAAGAAGGCTCCACATGAGAGGATGGCTATTGGCAGTGGCCTCACGGACCAGTGGGCTCACTACGGATTAATTTGAAACCATTAAAAAACCACCTTTTTGGCTTTGCACTCGTCCCTCCCCTTTTCATCAATTCTTTCGCCTCACTCACCTTTTAACTTCATGTCAAAATCCCAGTCTGTTTTCAGTCATGCTCTCTCTATATTTTTACCATTTATTCCTGTATTCTTCTTTAAAGCAATAGTAATTAGTCGAAACAGGTGTAAGTTATTTTATGATAGTTTGTAACTCCTTTTTAAATTTTCGGTGTAAATTTCTGAATACTGTAAGTAGCTCTAAACGTGGATTATCTAAATAAATACAAATGCTGATGCAAATTGGGTTATTTGACGGTACAAAAAAAAAGTTGTCTTTTCATTTTATCACAATTTTTTATTTTAAATAAATATATTTTTATA
>NW_027107651.1:311232-314564 GCF_000696795.3 Halyomorpha halys | reverse complement strand
ATAACTATAAAAATATATTTATTTAAAATAAAAGACAACTTTTTTTTGTACCGTCAAATAACCCAATTTGCATCAGTATTTGTAATTATTTAGATAATCCACGTTTAGAGCTACTTACAGTATTTAGAAATTTACACCTCAGCTCCTATTGCTTCAAATAAGAAAATATTCTAGTTTACACTGTTTTGGTATTTGTGTATTTTTTTTTTAGGAAAATAACGAGCAAGATTTACGGTTAGGTAGATAGAATTTTCACCACTTAATGGGATATAATAAAATCATCTGAGAATCAGCTGTTTGAGTAATGTAACCATCTAATAATCATCTGTTTGAGTAATGCAACCATTTGCGATTCAGTAGTGAACGACTCTTGCATTTTGGAGAAAATCGATTCTATCGTGCGGCACTATTAGTCGGTCGATTTTAAACTTTCGAAAAAGTTACTTTCATATCTCAAGCATACTTAAATATGTAGTTTCAGTTTTTACAACTTTTCGTTTTTTGAGTTAGGTTGTTAAAAAACATACATACCACAATGCGAAACTTCGTCTTTTGGACACAATAGACCTCAGAACGTGTTTATCCGCTAAAAACTCTAATTCGTAATTTTGCTTGATATTTCATACGTAGAAAATCGAAAGTAAAATATATGAATTATTAACTAAAAGCAATATTTAGTTTGTTTTATTAATGCGGAAGATAAAAATCAAATTAGATGTGGAAATTAATAAATAATTTTAGACCAAAGCCTAACATAATAAAATAACTTCTAAGAACGTTGAAAAAACTGTAATAAAATTTTTAAAAAACAAGGGTAGCATTAAGAACAGAATTTTTATATAATCCATTTCGTCTGAAGCAGCAAGAGCTCCTAACTCACGCAAAATAATGAACTACATACTTAATTATAATTAGAACCTAAATTAATGTTTTAATGAGTACCGAAGTGAATACTTACAAAGGAAACCAAAATAAATATAATAATACAAACATGTGAAAGGTAAATATCCCCCTAATTTACCAAATAATTAATAATAATATATTAGTTCCATTATACCTTCCATGTTTATTTACATTAACTAATTAGCACCATTTAGATTAATAATATATATATTCAATAGTATTATATTCTATTACTTCCTCTATATGGGGAAAGTCTGGGGACCCTTTGTTATAATGTCTAATCAGGGAATCCTTTGTTAAAATAAAAAACGAACAAAATGAAAAACGACAGCCATTTATCTTTTTCCCTTGTGTAGCCGACCCAAAAATGGGAAAAAAGGGAATTTCTCTTAACATCTGTTCTAACATGTTTCATTCTTTGTGAGTGAGGTTATTTGTCATTTATTATCACTATTGACATTCTGTACTTGAATTAAATCTATGTCTTTACACAGTCTGATTAAACGTTCATACTTTGGATATAGTTTACTGTTGATAGATTAAATAATTTTAACATTAATCAATTTCCTATTATAATTAATGTTCAATAAATTTCATTTACAATTTATGTAATATAATAATAATGTATTTTAATCTAACTATGTTGATTATAAGAACCGGAAAATTAACAAATATATCAAACATATCGGAATTGGTAAAATCGCATAATTTATAAAAATAAACAGGTTTAAGGAAAAAAAATTCCAAAAGGAAAAGAAAGATGCAGCTATTTGAGACATTTTTGAAAAAGGCACATTTAAAATTTCAGTTATTTTTATGTTTTGTTCATTAAGAAATATACTTTATTTCGTGTTTCTAGTGTGATATTACCTTAAACATTCTTGATGATAATCAACAAAAGCACAACATGATAATTAATTTTAACACTTACCAAAAATATATCTTTAGATTACGGTCCCTTACAATTAAATCCTAGAAAAACATCTACCCATATTGAACTCTCATCACAATAGACAAATACATTACTCTTGCTAGGTCTTATGAGCATTCGTACTTAGCAAGTCTAAAAGTTTGTTTTAGAACCTATATTCTTTTGCCTGTTGAATGTTTCAATTTTTCAAAATATAAAGAAATTAAATTTAATTATGATTAATGCGAACCTGTTCGAACCATTCCTCTCATGTTTGTTAATTTTATTTTATTTCCTTCCAGATTGAAAATTTCAACTCTTATTGTACTTTTTAACTATCTGTCAGTATTTTATTTTTTATCCTTCATGATCATTTCTGATATATAGGGGAAGGGGGGTTCATTCCGTATGATCACCGCGAAATAATAATCGACCGCCCCTCCACCTCATCCAGGTCGGATTCAAACAGACTCAACGCTTCAACTCCCTCGGTTACAAACGGCCTCTGAGTCTGTCTGTCTGTATTTCGGTCATTAGCCCAATTTTTCTCGGAGCATAATAAAACGAACCGATAATTTTCAGGTGGTTAGGTACCTAGTGGGTCCTATATTAAATAAACTGACCAAACTGCTCTCACCACACATTTTAGAAAAACAAGAAATAAATTTGATACATCGTGAAAAAAACTATGAGCAAAAGTTAAAAGAAAATTAAGGGAACATGAATTAGGCTATCAACGAAATATCAAATGCACAAAATTCAAATTTATGTTACTCTAACCTAATAAATACTAAGGCATAATTAACAACAATAAGTACAATTAAGCAAATACAAAACAGAAATAACTGACGGACTACTTTCTGGAAAAAACGGTTACGTGTTAGAAAAACCAAAACGAATCCTCCATTTCAAATCTATTCAGTTCTGGCCCAAACCACGAGTTAGTTGTATCACAGAAATGTAGGACAAACTGTAATATACAATTGTAAGTAATGTTTTTAGTAAATTATATTTTAAGATTAATAGTTATTAATCTTTAATTGTACTATGAACAGGTAGTTTTTTTAATAATTAGTCGAAGAAATTATTTATTCTAAAAAAAATTTTTTATTTTTATTATAGATAATTTTTCATGACTATGCAAACAATAAAGTTGAGATATGTCACCTCAATATAGTTTTATTATTGACTAGTTCTTAAGATACACAAAAATATATCTACAACAGCCAAGAGGTTACCAATATCGATAGATATTTTTTCCTCCCTTCAAAAATATTTCTGCTGTTGTAAATTCTTTCAATTAATATAGCGTACCTGTTTTCAAAGTTCTATAAACTGCTATGTTCTAGTAGCAGATTTACTTGGGATGCCAGGATAATCGCTGAAGGTAATTATCCAAAAATGAATTAATTAATTGATTATGAATTGAGTCCTAAAAAGCTATTATTATAATTGGATTCCTTTCCAAAGGCTGTTTGTGTGTTTACCAGTTTACCAATTAAATACCTTTATATTTATA
>NW_027107651.1:291406-310442 GCF_000696795.3 Halyomorpha halys | reverse complement strand
CGACATATTGTTGAAATCATGGCTAATTCCTCGATACATAGCAAAACATAATAAGTAACTTTCCATTTTTTTTTATTTATTTAAAATTATTCCATATGTAATGTAGCTTCTGAAATACTGCAAAACATAGGAGTATCTATGAGTAGTAACAAGGTTATCACGAATAACTCCATCCGGATTCATTCGTTGAAGTTCAAATCATTCCCTTATTCCATTTTCTCTAATTCAAATCAGACTGGATTTGAATACGTAATTAGAATCATCAAATCGCTGACAGATGATAGACCTGTAAGGCGAATTTTCATTTGCTTATTCATAGACCGAAGAGTGAAATTGAAAATTGAAACCGGCGACCAATTGAGGGCCAGAGGACGGACGTAGCAGGTGGTGTTGGGATTCGTGATCGTCTCCCCCTCCCCCACGATGGAAATGCAAATCCGACCATGGTGTTGTATAATTCGAGCTCTTTTTCGAAACGAGCCGGAAAAACAACACAGAAGAGAAAGCAGAAGGGCGAATGAATATTTACTTCGCAAAGAAGAGCGAGACATTGATTCCGGGGAAGAACCGCTTTTTACTGGAATTACAGCCGTTCAAAGCAACCAGCAACTGTTCTTCTCTCCAAAGGGGAGCTTTTCTCCCTCACAGTATCGTGGAAACGTACCGCGGCCAAAACGTCAGTTCTTAAAGGCGTCTAGGAGCCTTTCAGAGCTAGTCCTAATCTCCGAAAGGAAGACGGGGCTTTGAAGAGTCTACTCTAAGTAATCTGGAACGGCAAATAAATTCGGGGTTCCAGATGAATTGTATTACGATTTGAAAAGGGGTTCGTCAATCTTGAAGCTCGAATGATCTCTTTAATTCCAACTTCTTATCAACATTTTTCAACAATTCAACTTTTCTTCGACAGAATCACGAGATTTATATATATTTATATATATATATATGATTTGTATGGCGAAATCAATTAGAGCCATGTGGTTGATGTCTGATTAATTCTCTGTGCAATAAACCAAGCCAGAAATGAGTCGGGATCGTCAACTGGTTGTGACACATACCATATCAACTCGCAAACAAATTAATATTTTAATTTTGTTATTACAAAAGTCTTAAAATGTTATTCTGTTCAACCTTTTTTTTTTTTATTATTTAATAATGAAGACAACATACATATGTTTTTATTTATTCTCCCTCATCCACGTTATATTATAACAATTCATATAAGAAAGGAAAACAAAAATTGTCCTCTAAAATAAAATGGTAAAATGGTAAGGGAGTTACAATGAACAGCATTATTTTCATTAATAGTATTTATTTAAAGTTAATTTTGTCCATTATTTTTAAACACCTTAAAAAGTAAGTCTACAGTACGTTAATATTATAATTATTATATCACAATAATATTTTAATAATATAATATTACACATAAAATTTGTTATGAATCTTAGATTCTTCGCACACGGAGCGATATGAAATCGAGTGGTCCTACAATTCTTCGTAAATGGGAAAAATTAAGCATTCTTTAATTGTTTTTAGGAGTTTTTCTACGATACCAGACAATTTTCCTGTTAATGGGAAAGAGAGTAAAATTTTCCAACTTTTCTTTCGCTTTTCTTATAATACCTCGTGAACAGCTAAATAGATTTTCCGGTTCGGAAGAGTTTTCTAGTATATAGGTGTAAATCAAAAAGAAAGCGGGTGTTAATTTTTCCAATTTTTTTTTTCATGTTTCCTCTAGTTTTTTAGGAGTGACTGAATGGATTTGTCCATTTCGAATGATTTCCGATTGTATAATCATCATACGGTCCACCTTTCTGACTTACCCACATACCCCATCCAATATACCCTTTTTCCAAGGCAGGGACAGTATTTTTATTATCTCGTAAGCTTACAATAAAAAAAGAATTGTCAGTTCTTCGTTTCTGGTTCTTGGCCACGGTATCACGGTAGAATATTTAATACAACATAAAAACGACGATAATGCATCAAAATAAATAGAATAATAATGCATAACCTAGAATGTAAATCATTATATTTTATACAATCTTTAATTGGGATAAACGATTTACAAATTTATTGTATTGTCTATGATTCTCTACACAGTTCCATGATTAGATGATAGAACTAATTCAGCACCTCTTATAATTAAGGGTTGTTTATTTTTTTTCATTTCAGCTGTATTCTGCTCTTTTTATGTTATCCTGAAGATTATATGTTACTTTTCGAGGGATTGAAGGTAATCAATTTGGGATTCTAGATTACAATATGGGACAATCCGCTTTTGTAACTTAATAAACATAGTTTGAAATACTCTTGGGTCAAATCAATATCCGTCGTGTATCAACCTGATAGAGATCCCGAATAGAAGAGAATAGAAGATAGCCGAAAAGGAATATTTGAGTAAAAGCAGACACACCGAAGAATTAAAACAGCGGGGATCCTTAAGTGCAAATATCCCCCCCTTTACTGCTTAACCATCGTATGAAGCTCCTTACAAAAGCCGGAATGACAAAGCAGCAAGAATCCCCACCCCCATCTAAGAAAATGCTTTTTATATTCTGAGTAAAAGCGGTGAAAAGACACGGCAGGAGAGAAGAGAAAAAAAAAGAGAGAGAGAAGAATAAGGCTCATAAATTTTATATTAAAAAGATCTGGAAGGAATCACAAAGACTAGAAAAGGTCTAGAGAAAAATGGCTCTATGTAAATATAATTAGTTGACCTGTCTCATAATAAAAACTGACATTTCAACAAAAAGGTTTAAACGAATGTTTTCAAGGATTTCTTTTCCTGTGTATTTTTTTTTTTTTTTAACAAGTCATATTCTCTGAGAGACCTTTAATTCTTTTTTTATTTAGTTTCCGCTAACGGCTTTTTGCTAGAGAAAATGAAAAAAGTACAACCCCACTTTTGTAGAAAGTTTAGTTTTTAAAGATAAGGAAATCTTGTAACTATGACCTGTGAAGAAAGATCTTGGGGCAGTAGTTAGTAAAAACGGCTTGGATGCTTTATTCCATGGAAATACTAAGTGATGTTGTCTACATCTACGCCTAATCGCTGGATTTATCCTTTATTTGTTTGGGTGGGTATATATAAAATTGACAAAGTACATCTAATCTTAAATATTAAAAATACAAATAATTCTCCTATATTTCTATATCTATTAAGATCCTAATTTTCATAAATGTATAATTATGAGGTTTGACATTTGACCCTTGAACTACTGGTTTGTTATAAATTCGATCATTCTCCTCAATTTATTGGATCGACTTGATTAGACTGATTCTTCTAGCCTTCTTTAAATTGTTTGCAAATGAGAAATTTTCATTACTTCTTTAGTATAAAGTTTTTATATCAATTCCTCACTTGAATTTCCACCTAGAGATAAAAAATTCTTATTGAATTGACGAGTAATTCTTAATATTTCTGTACACTCTGGTCAAAGATTAATTGTTCCTACCTTTTTTGGGAGAGTGGAATTAAATTACTCTAAATAAACTTCATATATGGAATTGGATAATTCTTCTGAATTAATTGAATTTATTATAACGCTTATTATCGAAATGAAACCTCGGTAAAATATTCGGATAACCTTCAAAACGTAGAAGTATTGATTGACCAGTATGGAAAAAGACAGCCTGTTTAGGAAAACATCTGTATTCAGCTAAGGAATCGGTTGCCACCTGGTTTGTCTGAAATTGGTTTCGTTCTGGCGAGAGAAGAACCCCCGCAATCAAGGAGTTACTACCCAGCTCCTTGTTACCGAAAGTATGGCCTCGCCTATCTGCCTTCAGTCACCTAGCCACGTTTCTTTGTATCGATTTTGGAGTCTTCAGCGATACACTATCTTCTTCGGGATCCTTTCAACATCGGCAACTGCGTCTTCTACGTATTCTAATGATAAAAATACAAATATTTAAATTGAAACAATTCGATTAACAAATATAATTGCGTCCTATTTAACTTCAATGACCTTGAATTTGTTCTTTTTCATATGTCTGATTGTCGTGTAATGAAATAAAACAGAGTTTACGTAGATAAAAGTAATTATTTCACTCAATCAGATAGGAATTTTAATTAATGGTGCGTTGTGAAGGCTGCAACGTTTAATGAGATACTCATTAAAATGTTTAGTCTGATAACTAATGATATAGTATATTGAAGGAACATTAAATTAAAAATGTCATAATTTTATTAGCTTAGTCAATATGACACAGTCTTACCAATTTGATCTATTAGCGGTGCCGGTTCGAATCCGCCCTGGGGCGTTGAATTTTTTCATTGAGTGGCGGTCCCACAAAATGAAGAACTTTGACCCACAACCATGGGTAGGCAGTATAGGAATCCAATGGGAGTCTTGGCCGAAAAAAAAAAAAATGTGAAATAGATTTATTTGAACTATAAGGCATTTGTTTACTAAAATAAATCATGTGATTTTAAACAAAAGCTGTGCGATCTTTTTGACGGAAAGAAGAGGCAGTCTATGATTGTTAGCTATGACGGCATTGCTTTAGTTTTCCTCGCAGGTTCGTAGGCTCCATGGTAAGACTGTGGTAGTCTTTAGGCCAAGCCACTTCTCTCACACAGGGGCGTGCTTTCCCTATTCTGCGTGCTTCCAGAACTCTCAGCTGTCATCTGGTGAGATTTAATATAAACACAACATTTGCTCAAAGCACATTAAAAACATTTTCCTTTTTTTTTTTTATAATAAAATTAGTTCGTTTTTGTAAAATATTAAGTCATTTTTCCATTTTATTACACGAATAAGATTAATTTGTTTTATAATTCTTTCATTTTGTTTATATGTATATATTCATTATATTTTAGTTCTGTTTAATTGTTTAATGCATGCAATTTCTTTGTTAAATATAGATTCAAATATATTTCTGTAATCATTCCGACCTAAAAATAATTTTCTCAGCGCATATTATACCTGGCAAGAGGAAAGTCTTTCACTGAGGCTCTCAGTTCAGGTAACATAGTAGGTAATAAATATAAATACAGTTGATCGTTATACACATAACTATTTTAGAATGATACTGAACAATTAGTATTCATAATGTAATAATGTATATTCGGTATACTACAGACAAAGATAAATAATTTATAAAAGTGGGTACTGTAGGACACTATGTTATAAATTCTATATTTATCAATCCCATCATTTACATTACTTCTAGTTAATTTTATTTTTTCTCTTCGACCTTTTTTCAAATTAACTTTTTTTTACCCATTAGAGAGCAATTTTTTGTTTTTTTAGGTCTAAGAATGTCGTTATTTTTGTTATTAACTTTACTTTTCACTTTTATAAATCCAAATCCTTCGTAAAATCCTCAATGCTCCTTATTTTGTTACTAATAAAACCAGCCATAAAGACCTAAATGTTCCTTATGTAACCGATATCATTCCTTCCACTATAAAAATCCCTAACCACCCAAATCCAGTAGTTTCTAGCCTTGCTTCCTCTTCCATTCCTGGCAATCCTCCGAGGCGCCTGAAAAGAAGATGGCCTCGTGACCTTATATTGTAAAATGTTTTTAGAGTTCTACTACTGGGTAGTTTCTCTACACTATAATGATAATGATATGATACAGATCATTATCATTATGTCAGTATGATCAAATTTACTTGTATTTTTTATACAGTTGTAAATATCAATTAAAAAACAAAACAAAACAAACACTTTTATAAAGAATTGTTATTTTTATCTATTTATTTTGTCTTAATTTTTTATATTATTATAACGCTGTATATAGTTTGGGGTGTCTTTTGCACCAGACTATACCGCCTCTCCCCCATAATCAATTGATACAAAAAAAGTGTAACTGTTATACCTAATATGTAAGGCCGATCTATTATTAAATAAATAAAAATATTGTTAGTTATTCATTGTTCATTTTAAGCTCTTGTGTAATCACCAGGAAAAGAAAAATATCATAAATAGCTAATAATTAAACTCATATTGTCGAATATAGAAATATAGAGGAGTTTATGTGAGGATATGTCATTCATTGTGTATTACAATAAAAAAAAAAAATAAATAAAACTTTATTTTCTTCATATATAGGAACAAACATAAGGGTCGTTCTTTGGTGAAACTAATATTGCGGAAGGTTAGGCTACACCTAGAGCCGTGTAATAGAGGCATACCCGACCAACGGTTTATTGCCTCGGCTAAGGTAACGCCTATTTGAATATGAATCGAGGAATACATCACAAATAGGTTTAGCCTAACATTTCCATTAAAAGGCCCTTTGTCAAATGGGTCGGAAGGCCATTTGTGGGCCACCGCGCCGTTTAGAGAAAACAGGAGGCTAATGGCTCCCAGGCAACGTAAAAAAAATGCCGCCATTTACATTTCTGATTTCTTATCTTCGAGTAGGAGGGGAGAGGTTTGAGAAATTATCCTCAAAACGATATTTGTATGTGTTCCTTAAAACGATTATTTTTTTTTAAAACGTTATTAACAAAATAATTGGATAATAGAAACTAAAACGGAAAAACTATTACAAATAAATTTATTTTATCTAATATATTTATTTATTTACCTTAGTAATAGCCTAGAGGCATATAAAGGGGTCTGACTTAGCTAGTGAAATAATAATAATGTGAACCTCAGGTGAAGGGTCATGGGTTTGGGTTCAGTACTTTGTAAGGAAGAACAGTTTTTAGAACAACGGTTATAAAGGGAGATAATTTTTCAAAATCACCGCCAGATTTTTTCCCCAATTAAGAGTACCTACATTATATATAGGGTATCCCTAGGAGGGCAACAAAACCCACAAGGTTGACTCACGGCTACAGTAAAACATAAAATAATTATATGCCCCCTCCGGATTTGAACCCAGATCTCTGGAGTTAGTTGCTTAATGCAATACCACTGTGCCACCGCGCTCCATAATAATAATAATAACTAAAATAACAAATAACTTTTTAGTAAAAAATAAGAACAGCAAACATAAAAAAATAATTTAAAAAGAAAAAAAATCCGAGTTTACAAGAGAAAAGGGGAAAAAATAACTAACATGAAATTCAATTAATAAAAACATTTTTAGGTAAAAATCAAGATACATAGAAAATACAAATATAAAAAAAAACACACCCTTTGAATAGCATATAATTATCGTACTTTATAATTGTAAAAATACAAAACAACAGAAAATTGCTTCAAGAACGAAAAGTAAAACATTTTAAAAAGACTGAAATGTTAAACTAACGGTTAATTACTAACGAAAAACAAAACTTTGAAATAAATACAAAAGGCAGAAAAATCTAAGTAAATTATGACTCGCTGTATCAGTTTGTCAAAATGATTATATGTAAAAAATAAGATTATATCTAAATGCACCAGTAATAATACTAATCCGTCTGTATTAATATATTGACAAAAAAATCATTTCTATCATAAAATTAATCAATTCCTTTGACATTATTGATGTTGAGTTTGATCCAGGCCTGGTCTAAAGGAAGGGACCGAAACGAAAGCTATAAACAACAAAAACATAATTAATTTATTGTTTAAATAAAATAAATTCTATATAATTAAGTTTTGAACAATATTTATTAATACTTTAAATGTCCAATGTTTCGTCCAACTTGGCCTCCCTCGAGGACAATCTTAATTATAAATTCACACATCACATTCAACTAATAATTTTTTCAGGCTATTCCACCCAGGTATAATAAAATTAGTCACATTAACCTATTTTGTATTTTGTATAAATTTCAAATTTAAAACTTTTAATATGGATTTACTTAACACTACTATCACTCTCAGAAGTGTGATTAGTGAATTATAATAGTGTAAAATTAATTTGGGTGGAATAGCCTGCTAAAAAAAATTTTAGCAGTTGAATGAGAAGGTGTGAATTTATAGTAGAAGATTGTCCTCGAGGCCAAAACGTTTGGCATTTAAAGAGATGTTTGGCATAAAAAGTTTTGGAGACTTATTTGGATACAATTAAGTTTATTTAAACAATATAACCAGTCACGTAGAAGTGATAAGATTATATATTAATTAATTAAATTAAACTAGCTACTTCATTATTTTAATGTTAATTTAGTCTCGTAGTGCAGTATATTGTCAGTTGTTTATCGTGATGATGTTCACAAATGTAAGGGCAAATTTTATGCTTCTGAGGAAGGCATTACATAACGTCATGTTATATCTTATTTCGTTTTACTTGTATTTGTTTAAGATTTGTAATTGATATTCACGTCTGTAAAGTAGCCTGCCTATGTAACCTTTCTCCTATTATTACTATCTACTATTATTATCTTTCCATTCAGTAAATCTTGGGAATAAGAGTGATTAAAATACAAAAAATTAGTGAAATAGTAAATAAGATACAATATTTTTTTCTTTGGAAATAAATCGTTTGATGTCGGAAAAGTAATTTGGTCGTTTCATTTCTATAGATTCAAAAAAAAAAATTTCCTTTACAAATTGTTGTTCTTTTGTCCAATATGGAATTCAATTTTGTTTCAGAATTCGTAATAAGTTCATTGTGAAACCTTCTATCTAAATTTTTTTATTTTATTAATTTAATTATTTTTTGTTTGTAATGTAACCAAGTGAAGCGAAGTAAATAAATGGTGACTAAGCTACACATTTTTGTTAATTTTAGGGGAGCGAACATCCCATAATAAAAATCGATTTTAATTAAATTTCAAATAATTAGCTTAGGATGCATTGAACTCACTTTTTCAGTGCTATAGCAGAAATATCTTCAACGTTCAGCTCCCCCCTCCCTCATTACCCTACGTTACCATTAATTATTACTCCATTCCACGTGACGATCAATATCTGTTCGTATTATAATAACTCGCTCCATTTTGAGCTAGAATAGAACAGATGTTTGTTTGAACCACGTTAGTAAAATCTTTTTTTTTGTTTTATATTCCGTAACATGCGTCGGTCGGTGCCAAAAAAGTGTATAAAAATACACCAACCGACTTTAATAAAAACAAAAATTAGATAAATAAAGTTCTATAATATTAATTGTATTAGTGTTGTGTAAGGCTGCAGTTATTAATTTACAGATTCAAATTCACACCCTTAATGATATAAGGGAAGTAAATATAAAATCAATTAAAATTAATAATAATCAAAGTAACTACTGCAGATATATAGTTCATTGAAGTAGTATAGAAAAATACAAATGACTAATTGATATATTAACGAATAAGCTAAATAATATAGAATAACTCACAAAGATTTTCTTTTTTAAATACTAAATAATATAAAAACAAAAACATAGAATAAAGTAAATAATATACAATATAAAATTCAATAGTAAATGCTCATTTATAAAGTGAGTTTGATTTAACGCTCTAATTTTAGTATTTTAATAATAAAAATATATTTAAAATATTACAATAAATTATAATAAAAATAAGTTTAAGAATTTAATAATAGAAATCGATAACAATTTCTGGAATTTTAAATATATTAAAATTATATAAATCAATCAATCCGTACCACTACAACCCATTAAGGGTTAAGGGTACTGTACTTTGTAAGGTACTGTTACTAAACCAACGGTTGTGCAAGGAGATGGTTTGGTCAGAATCACGCTCATATTAAACTTATAGTATAGACAAAGTGTGAAAGAAACTAACATGTAATAAATTATTGTAAATAATTTCAAATTACTGTTTACTCTTGATAAAGTAAAGACTAGTGTTTATTAATAAGGTTATTTCTTTTAATCTGTATATGATGAATTTAAAATATATATATACACATATTTTTCAATTTTTTTTTATTTAACTACAGGTGCATGTAGAAATCATGATATTATAGCTCTAAAGTGATTGTGAAAATATTAAAAATATGAATTCTGGCAGCGAAAAAAATACATACATACATAGAGAAATTAAATTGAGAATAATAAGTATTTATTATATAACATTAGATCATTATTCTATTAAATGTTAAGAGTTTCGAAGGAAAGGAAGGTTTAGTTATTATTAGTGTCTTAGTTAAATATCTTTTAGCAATAAGGGCTGATCAAGATTGGTATTCTAATATTCTTTTATCTGTGAGTCAACTCTGTGAGTTCAATAGCCCTCATTAAGGTCATTGACAAATCACCTCCTTTCACAACACCTCTTCAAGGTACTATACTAATAAAGTGCTGGAGCTTCTGAATCTTTGTGAGTTTTAACTTTTCAATTTGTTTATATTTTTAATAATTTTAAGTTAGTAATTATTAACAATTTATACATACTTTCCTCATTAATTGAATTGGAAATAGTATTAATTTGCTTTTTATAAGTAAATAGCTTGTTAGAAGTAATTTAAACTTGATTTTAATATTTTGAGACTTTATATGTTGAAATAGTGTGTATAGAATTTGAATTTAAATATATATTTTATAGAATATAAATAACGAAAGAAATAAAAAAATTATAACTATAAAACAGATTATATAAAATGTACATAACTAAGAAATATTTATTTCTAAATTTAATTCTGGTTCTGATTCTCAAGTCAAGATCAAAGGAATATAAGGATGATAGAAGAAAAAAGAAATGTACGCAAGAGATCAAAATCAACATGGAGAATATTTAAGTCTTAAAAGGATAATGTACATCCAAAATGTGTGACATCATAGCAAAGAAATGCTTCAACTTTTTCTATTCCGGGTTTGTTTGAGCTTCTATAAATTATTTTACAGTGACTCTCTCACTACCTTTTCATTTTCAATTTATATTTATTTTTCTAATATTTTTTGCACAATTTACTTGATCAATCATAGTAGAAAAACACGTAAATTTTATTTCATAGTAAAAAGAAATAATATAAAAAGAAGGATTATCAGATAAAATAAATACCAGTATTCAAAAGGCAAAGAAATAAAAAAAAAATGCTACAGGCCGGTCGATCGCAAAGGAATCGCTCAAAAGGGACGAGGTAATGAAGTGAAAAGTTTGAAAAGCGGATGATTAAACTGAACGATTGCTTCATCGTCCGAGATCTCTTCACACTTACCTCCTTTCGATATTTAAAAAGTTTTAATATTACCATTATTGGATAAATTAAATCTAAACTACTATTTTTTGTTTTGAAAATTGCATTTTATTTCATTCCTATAACTAATTTATACATATTCTGGTTTTATACTATATAAATATTAGTTATATAAAGGAAGATAGTGTGAGTGCGGAACTCGATTAGTTATTAAACTATTTATAGTAAGCTAACGCTTCGCCACACTTTTCAGGAATTCATCTGGGCTGAAAAAGAAACAAACACTAAAATAATGTCCCTATGACTCCAGTTGTATGCCGAATTATTGGAGCTTCACTCTTTTTTCCCATGTATATCTATTCTAAAAAGTATACATATATACGCGTGGCAACGCGCCAGTCTACCAACCCAAAGGTTGTTAGATCGAGTCCCGGTCCCACCCAGGCTTTTTTCAAGCGTAAAATAATACAAAATTCACTGACAACCTCCCTTGTCCCATGTATTTCCTAATACATCGCGCGAGGACTTCGACCTCCATGGTTTGTCGCCCATATAATAATAATAATATCTATTCAAAACCTTAAGAGTCAAAAAGTCCCCTACATCCTTAGTTTGTTTTCCTCTTGTTTCTCTATCCACTCCTTACACACAAGATTCCAACTCACAATGTGTACATTACTTTTCATAGAACGATTTCTTTAAAAAAATCCTGTATTATACTTCTACTTTCTTTTTAGAATTCTCTGTCCACATCTCAAAACTTCATTTAAACCTGAATTATTTCTCCACTTACTAAATTATCAATCTGCGTCATGTAACATTAAAAGTATTGGGTTGTAAAATAAGTTCGTAGCGTTTTTTACTGGATATTTCAATAAAAAATTCAGATTCTTGTAAATAATTTTAATCAATTATATATGAGCCATTTTAATCTATTACATATTACTATCTTTCAGGTAATTTTTTAAATCCGTCCTCCCTGAACTCCTCAGATTTTTATGCAATGAACTCCTCTATGCGCGTTTTGCAGTTCCCAATTAACGCGAATTAAAGTGTTTCCCGTTAAGAGAGATTTGAAGGGCCCGAAATAAGTGAAAATCTGTTGGGTGGGGGATCACATCCCAGCCAAACTCCAATAATTTTTAAAAAAATCGGTAATGGATATGCAGTCCAATAAATTCGTTTCCATCAAATTGTGAGGCACTCATTTTCACTTCGAGAGACATATCCCGAAGCCCCCCAAATGATTTGAGATACTTGAATGAGATTTGTTGAGCGTTTCTGCGATATCCCCTGTCATAGAGTGAGGATTGTCTGTGGCCAATGCTTGAATTTGGTTATCATCAACAGTTAAGGACGATTCGAGGGCTTTGCGTCTTCGCAAATCGAGTACTTTCTCGTATGGTATCATCGCCATACACACTGTAAATTTTGTTAACTGTCCGGGCAAGGGATTTTCTTTTTCGGAAATAAAAAATCATTAAATGAAGAAAATGAATTTTTCTCTTCCATTTTGAGAAAGCAAAATATCACTTAAAGATAAGGAATCTCGGTTGAAACTGTTGCATAAAAGCTCCTTAACTAATGCTTTTTTAGAATATGTAAACATTACTGACCAAGTAAACACAGAGAGGATTAAATTGAAATATTGACAAACGCTACGAACCTATTTTACAACCCTATAGATGTATGTCAATTTTGAAATTGTTATATGTTCATTCATTTTGTTGGTTTTTGTGAAAATAAGCATTCAAAGAAATCGATTTTTGAATTTCATTATTTTCCTTAATTTTATTTCCATTTGCAAAATGAAACTATAAATGTGCATTGGTATTACTCTCAGGAGGACTAGATGTCCCACAATAATAAATTTTCATTTCATTTCATTTTAATGCTTTTGCAGTCCAATTTTTGTTTACAAAAACTATCTTCTTATGTATTTCACCATGGTTTCTACTTGCCGGAAGACTTGAGTCGATCATTCATACAACTGGAAATGTTAAATTTATCCGATGACATCAGATGGAAATGCAATTTAATTTTTAAGTAGCTACTGAGCTGGCACAATCCTAGAATCCTTGATTCAACTAGTGCACTGTCAATTGTACTATTCATTTGCCTGCCTCTGTATACAGCGCTTATTTCTGTGATAGCAATGTACATGACAGCTAGCAGCTTCCTCCTCACCGGGAACACATTACTTCCTGTTCTAGTCATACAATCGTTTATGAGTGACGTTCATATGATTCCTGTTCATAGCCGAAGACATTTCATTGATACAATATTGCTTCAATACTATTCCAGTTAGTTAAAAATAAAGTATAATATTCATTTATTTTAAGTAAAACCTTTTTAATGATTTTGATATTTCCAGAATTAGATAGGCGATGGGCCACTAAATCTCTACAATGGCTACTACTTTATTACTTGACCACATCTCCTTACAATATCAATAAATTTGCTACTTCATTAATAACCTACTGAACATATTTATTACATTCATTTAGATATTTAGTAAGAATATAGCCAATCTACAATCGAATTAAATGGTAATTAGCTCTGGACATTATGTGTGTGGCTCATAGTGGTGTAGGAAGCGAAAAAAAATACGTTTTCGAACCTAAAAGTGGACTTTGTATTTTGAACACAGTTGAGTAAAATATCCGTTTCAGTAATATATTATAAAAGTTTTAGGTGCCTTATAGAGTATTTGAATTTTTTAATGAATATTTGTTTCCTTTTCTTCCATATTTTACTGTTTTAATTTCATTATGTGATTAATTTCATTAGGTGGATTCTGAATAATTAGCTAAATAAATATTTAAGTTTTTTTCATAATCTGTTTTACACAACCTAGCATATTATATAAATAATTAAAATTTAAAGAATTAAAAATAATATCTTTTCATTCAAGAACAATTTTGAAACTAAAAAGTGGACTTTGAACATATTAGAGTTGAATAACACATGAACGTTATGTCTGAAATTTGGTCGAAAAAATATCTATGTTAGTAATATATTATAAAATTTGTAGGTGTCTTATAAATTATTTAATGAATATTTTATATATTTTTTTCCATATTTTACTGTTTTTTAAAAAGACTTTAGTCTTGTTGCATGAAAATTATTCTTTTCTAGCAGAATGAAAAATTAGCCTAATAAAGCGGAAAAGGATTTTTTACATTTCTTCAAATATGGCTTTTGAAGTCCATGAAAAACAGGTTCTCATAGAACGATCCAAAGTAGTAGAAGACAGCCCTCCCCGGCTTGATTCTCTAAAACCAGATATCGTTTTTACCTTCTCTGGTATCAAAAGCAAGGAGAACATTCCTGAGAAGCTTATGAAATACCTTTCCCTACAGCACATAAACAGCAAGTACCCAAAAGGATTGGCCACAAATGTAACAATAAACAGAAGGGCCGGTATCCATGTTTCCTGCATGGATCATTATTGAGAAGGCTGTTCCAATTGACTTTCCTTCGTTGATTAAGAAGATATTTGTGAAACGTTGACGGCACTAAAAATACCCGAAAATAAAAAATTGAGTTCCTAACTGGTACAGCTTCAGTGTGCCAAAAAACTTGAAAGCCTGATGATCATACAAGAGAGTCATTCGGCAATGGCTGGACACTGTGGTCTTGCTGAGAATGAGATAACAAGCAGCTGGCCAAGGAGGGACCCTTGGGTCCGCAGTTCGACTGGGGTGTCAGCTTCGATAAAGTAAAGATGCTAGATTGTGGTACCATTAGCTGACGATGGGTTAGGAGCCACCTACATCACGATTCCGGAGACTCCATCCATCAGTTCGACGAGAACGAGTTTCATTTTCCGCTTACAAATGGAGCACGATCGTCTATTCCGAAAGATCCATATTCGCTCTAGCTTTCTCTGCGAATGTAGAGATGATGAACAGAATGGTCATAAGGAGTCTGATGTAGCCGTCTTCAACTGAGATGCAAAGAAAATTTTATGAAAGCATAACCACAATATTCCTCATTTTAATCCCGGAAATTGGCCGTCTAAGCGTAAAACGCCGAAGAAGAAGAATATATGTGGCTTGGAATTCCAAATCCAACCAAGTTCATTTTACAGTTATAATTTTTTTTCCACAATAATTTTTGTTCTAAATTACCAATGGGTGAGAGAATTATTTTCTGTAATTCACATTTAAGAATTAACTAGTTTCGAAAGAAAAATTATATTAATTTGCTAATTCTAAATATACGGCATTATATTTTTAAAAATCTGGTCTATGAGATAATTAAAACCCTGGAATTAATTTTTGAATCCAGTTATTTGGCAACCTGCCACATTTGCCCAACCCTCCAACCTCCGAACAAACAAGACGAAGATAGGCTAAGGTCTTTAATGAGATAGTTTGAAGCGGACAATGCCTCCTTAATACAATATTTGGCGCCTAATAACTTGGCCATTCACTCTCTGCAGCAGTTTTAAAATTCAATCTCGCCCCGAGGTGGGGAGGTGAAGGGGTTGCAAAGTAAACGCTTGTAAATGAAGTGGATGAACAGGCTAATTTAAGTCCAGGCCCCCCTCTTTTGGATTGCCCCATTAACATCTTATTATCTCTCTATCTTATAATATTAATTTAGGTCGTAGTCCCAGAGGTATTCCGGTTTTCTTTTTAAAAAGATTTATTTTACCTTCTTTTTTTCTCGTGTTTTTTATTATTTTTTTTATTGGCATGGAGAACGAGATTGTTAATTCAATGTTAATGCATTTTTTTTCTTTTAGCACTGAAATATTTTTGTTTAGTTAATAGAATTTTGAAATTTTAATGTTTTAGTTTCACAGTTGAACCGAATGCCTGGAGAAGGATATATATTTTATTTTCACTAGTATTTATATTGAAATACCCTACTTTACCCCACACACGTGGGAGATAGAATAGGCTAGGACAATTGTTTTAATTTTTTTCTTCCTGAAATTATTTTTCATACCAAAATCATTAATTATATATAAATATATAATTTATGATTATATGTAATAAATGCTTACATGATAACGACGAAGTTTCCAAAGTTAGGAACAGTTGTTTTAATTTTTTCTCTCCCTAAGATTATTTTTCATACCAAAATCATAAATATATACATATATAATCTTAAGGAGAGAAAAAATTAAAACAATTGTTCCTAACTTTGGAAACTTCGTCATTATCATATAAGCATTTATTACATCCTGAGGAAAAAAAAATCTCAGAATATGCTTTACAATTCACAATATGCATAAAAAAAAAAAAAACTTTAAATATACTTTTAGATAGTTTGCCAGAGTAATTGAGTTTTACTTTAGAGGAAAAATAAACATATATGTATGTCTTTAGCTGAGCTAGAACTTTTATGCAATAAAACATCGTAAAATATGCCATGATATAAAATCAAAAAAACATAAATTATGCTGGGAAAAATTTCTAAATTTACAATAAGACAGCTGAAATAACCAATGCCTACAGTAAGGTCTGAGTCAGAAAAAAAACTTAGTAAATGACTAATTTACTAATAAGAAATATTCAGTTTATAAATATCTTTAATTAATTAATTAAAGACACATTTATAAATTTATTTTAATTTGAAACCTAACCTTCTGGAGAGAAATCATTTATTTAATAAGCCATGCTGCCCAAATATAATGGGTTACTATAATATACAGCATACCGATTAATCATTAAATCTATGAAGTAAACACTAAAAAAAAACCAATTAATACATATGATTTAACGGCGACAATATTTATAACACAATATAGTGTTCTTGGGAGCAGAAGTTACATATTGTTTCTGTTCATTTGTCAATTTTTTTTTTATGTTTTGTTTTTATTATTTAAATTTTTTTTATTATCAGAAAGAGTGATAGAAACAAAATTGTATACATTTAGTAATTAATTAATCATTAATTAATAAGTGTTTGTTGGTTTGAGAACAACCGAATCATCTCTACTTCAAATTTAATTAATTTCCTCCTGATGCAGAGTCCCACGTTTTACATAAAACCCTTTCCATATTTCTCATAAAACCATATATTTTCTAAATAATGAAAAATATTTTTTTTTTCCAAATAACGAGAAATAAAAATTGTATGAACTTATTTTGGCAAACATCATGTAGCTATTATGCGTACAGGTATACATTAATTCTGTAATTGTTTCTAAAATATAATGACTGAACAATACCATAGAGAAGTATATCACCTAATGGATAATATTAAAAATAAAATACGTAAAAATAATAATGAAGTACACGTGGAACACCAGAAGCAATTTTTGTATAATTATTCTGTAATTGATCAAAAAAGTTATTGATGTCGGTATTTTTTTTTTTTTTTTTTAAGCGTACCCAAGTGACAATCTGATTCCTCCTTACCGGTATCGAATCTGTTCCAACAGAAAGGAAGTTGTGCTTCCTCGAGCATGACACTTGATATTTTTTTAGTCCAGGTCGTAATCTGATGCTCTTACTTCAAAGGTTGAAGGTGACTGGTCCAAAGGTCATTGTTTTTTTGTTTTTTTTCCTAATATTATTGCAGGTTTACTACTTTATATTATGTGGTAGGATTTATTGCTCACAAAGATTTTATCTGCATCTGGTGGAGCTTTAATAATTTTTCATTATGGCCCAGAAAATAAATTTCAGTTCTCCCACACCTTAATTTATGAGGTTTTTATCACACTATAAAGTTTAAATTGTTGAACAATATAAAGTGTGTGAAAGATTAAAAATTAAAGTTTAGAGAACTGAGCTCAAGAAATATCAGATAAGCTATCCAGTTCTGTACACTTGATCTAGAATATGTTTTAAAATTTTTTTTTAACAAAAATGTTTTTTTTTTGGAGGTTGGACTTGACTATGAGAGCAATAAAACTTCGAATCTTTGCCTAAATATATATAGTTCTTTATATGTACATTATATCATCTTATATTTATATTTTCATAAATTTCTTGCTTCTAAAAAAAAAATTAAAATAAATATAAATTAGTAAAAGAACATCAAAAGAGGCTGGAAGAGAGAAAACTTGCTAAAGAATTTAATTATGTCCGTTAAACATCTGGAAGGAGTTTAAGCCTGCTAGTGAATATTTCAAACGTTGGGGGAAAACACGGCTCAAGGGGGGCGACACCAAGCCGGCCACCTGGGGGTGTCTGTCCCCTGCCGCCGTTTTAAAAATGTAATGGAACAAAAAATGTAAATTTAACTTGATTAAGTTATCCGGTAAAGGGCCCAGGGTCTGGGTCGCGGGAAAACCTCTGGAAAAAAAAATATCTCTCGTGTCTCGGAGGGAAAACCCCCAATAAAAATATATATATTTTAAAAAATGGAAAAGTTGGATAATTAGATTAGCGCGGGGTTTCTTTTCGGCTGTCAGGCCGTTTACGCCCTTGGGAAAAGATATTCACTCGGGACAATGATCGATTTTATAAAGTTCAACAAATATATATTGGGCAGTTAACAACCCATTTATCTTTACCTTAGTTTCTTTTTCTCAGTATATAATTAATCATTATCTTATTTAAAGGGTTAAATATCTTCTATGGAGCTATTTTTATATCTGAGTTATGTTAATTTTATTTATTTTTTTTGAATTTCTAGATAAGATATTTTTCACACCATAGTGAACTTATTGTTTCTCCTCTTTGTTTTCGTTTAATTTTTGAAAAGGATAATTTACTATTTGTTTAAAAAATTTAATTCATTTTATTGTTATTTTTCTTTTCTTTTATTTCATTTGCTGATTGCCAATTAATTTGTTTTGTTTTATTATGTTGAGTTCAAACAACAATGTTTTTCTCACAAGAATGTTTTCTTCTTCTATTATTATCTTTCTGTATCCAAAAAGTGATGTTTTATAGCTAGCCCCCTGTATTGTTTAATTGTATGTGCAGAAGTGTTCCCGATTAATTATTACTTTATATAATCTCTCGTTTGACCAGTAAACCACATTTTACCATATTTCTATGAAACTATTGAGGACAGTTGAAATTTGAGGTAGTACTTCGAATTTTAAAGTTTGAACGATATATACGTGTATATGTGTGTATATATATATATATATA
>NW_027107651.1:286314-291352 GCF_000696795.3 Halyomorpha halys | reverse complement strand
GAGAGAGAGAGAGAGAGAGAGAGAGAGAGAGAGAACAATACATATATATTAAATGCGACTGATAGTAAAGCGATGGGTTGAAGGCCTGTGCCAAACCGCTCTTCAGAAGTCGCCCCTCCACCGAGACCTTCAAGGTGATATGGCACTATCTCCTTGATCGACGTCCTCGTCAAGGAAGGGCTTCGGGCTTTGCAGTCTGACCCCAGTGGAGCGATCCCTCCCCGTTTTTATACCCCCTCCCTCACGCTAGCCCACTCCGTTATAAGGCCATGTGGCAAAAGAACGGCCAAGTTGTAAGTGTATATATTTAGAATTAGCTTTTAGATATAAGTCGTGTAAATGTTGCAAATAAAAATTGAGGAAATAGGAAAAACAATAAAGGAGTATTCAACTTGCTGTCAAGAGTTCTATATCACAATCCATTTTTCTCTCTCTTTAGTTTTCAACTCGTATCGGCGTACAGATTTTAATCCAGTTCTCAAGTACATGTGTAGGTTTAATTTTATTATATTATTTTTCATATTTATACAGCCCACTACGAATAGTAGATAAACTTCATGTAAAGCTAGTACTAATAGTAAAATAGATGTAGGTTGTTGAGTGGAACTAATTCCTACTAAGATATGCATTCAATTAGTTGCTTCATTTATTAATGCCATATTGATATACTAACAATCTAGAAAAATCTGTGCGTGCGAAATATTTTTTTTTACAGTCATTCTGATCTGTTTTTAAAAAATCATTTGAAAAAAAATTTAGTATTAGTTTATAAGTGGTCACTGTTCACAAGCTTTAAAGCTTTTTCCTACATGGAAAAATTAAAAAATTAAAATAAATAAATATAGACGTATAAATGTGCTAAAATAACCTCTTTTTTCGAGAAAAGTTCTTAAGGTACTATTACTATAAAAAAAAAAAAAAAAACATTATTTTTCCAAATATCGAAAAATGAACTTTATATGGATTTGGTAAATATCTCAGAATCCATTGTACCTAAATATGTATTTTGTTATTTAGGTGTTTAAACTTTTATTACATCAAAAAGAAGCGTACAAAATTCAAACCTTAGCCCTTCTTTTGCATTTCTAAAATATGCTTTAAACTGGTTTTTATCTTAATATCATTTTTTATGTATTAAGTGCATGTATGCATATATTGCAAAATATATAATACGACTGAACTTTTTATATGTTCAAAAAACTGAGGTTTTGTAAAGCTTGCCTTCTATTTATGATCCCATCGAGTTCTCGGCTCGTACGAACAGTGTCAATTCCTGTTATTTCAGCCTTTAGCTCCCTGGTAACAGCAGGCCGATAACAATGCTTTGACCACTATCTCGCCTTGCCAAACTTCTGTGTCGCCTTATCGAAAGCTTGGCTTCTTCAATTGTTCTCTTATCTTTCTCTTCCAGGCTCAGTGCTCCGCAGAACTGCTGCCCTTCTTCCTGTACAGTTTATAATTTTTATTTTTATAGTATAATATTAAACAATATCTCCCTATTGTTTCATCATAGTACAATGCTATCATAACTAATTAGGGCAATAGTTATTATCGTCTTGAAGTAATTTTCATAATTTCAGTACTTATCGCACCATTTGAATGTTAATTTATGTAATTAGTAGTGGAGAGTACGACCCTAAGGATGTTTTAAGTTTTCCTCTTTCAATTCGCTTTAAAAACACTATTTTAAGAGACTGTAACTTTAAATTCTTAAAATATAATCTTACTGCACATCTACAGTATAAGGATAACCACCAGTAATACTTTAAGCTTCATGGGCATTATTTTTATTGAGTTACAAATTAGTGCCTAATTTATGTGTTCTAGTGTTTATTTTATACAGGATTACAAATTACATTTTATTACATTACAAATTACATTTGAGAGGATATGAATTTTTTGTTAAATTAAGTTTTTTAATCGCAGAAACGTTACTTTTTGTAACTCTGCCTAATTACACATCTAAAACTAAAGGAGAACCACACACTTTTATAAGTTCAGAGGCACTGGCCCAGATGATATATTGTTTTGTATATTATATTATAGATGCATATTTATTTATCTATCACCACTTTTATTATGTGTATCAATTATTCTTTTTAAATTAGCATTGGGTTAAAAGAGAGAATGTTAAGGAACCGTTAAAAAAAAAAAAATAAACGAGAGAAGATGAAGAAAGAAAGAAACAAAAAGGAGGGTTAACTAGAAATAATAAAGTAGAAAGAAGAAAAAAAAAGATCATCAAAAATAAAAAGGAAAACAAAATGATAAAAGAACTAAAGCGATGGTACAAAAAAAGAAAAAAAATCATATTCTATTATTATATATTGTTTCTTG
This sequence comes from Halyomorpha halys, assembly GCF_000696795.3. NCBI lineage: Eukaryota > Metazoa > Arthropoda > Insecta > Hemiptera > Pentatomidae > Halyomorpha > Halyomorpha halys. The sequence goes on along the minus strand of NW_027107651.1, from coordinate 289,015 downwards.
TCTACTTTTTATAAGATTAAAAAAAAATGTCCGATTAAATTAGAATAAGTATTCTGTGTAGTTAGCAACCCAATGAAGTTGGGCAGCGCTTGTATTTTTTAATAAAGTTCTTTTCCTAACCAAATTACATTTAACATAGAGGCTATGATGTTCCAGGCTTTATAGGATACATAGTTTTCGAATAATTATTATTTTTTTAGGTTATGGTAATATATTATATCACTTTAATTAGTAATTATTTTAAATCCAGCCTTATAGCAAATAGACGGCATCTGTAAAGCCAATAAGCCTTCAACAATTCTTTCTGAAACAATATTTACTGAGAAATACCTGAACCAAACGTAATTCTGTAATAAAAAAAAAAATTATTGTTTAATTTAACTTAATTTTTTTTTTTTTTAAGTCAGAAATGTTTGATTTAGCGAATTATTTTCATGAATGTTGGAAGTGAGAAGGCGGTACTGAGAATTTATTAATTGGTCATTCTGAAGTGGACGACCTGGCGCCGAACCCCTCCCGGTTTGGAACCCTTCCAGAATTGCGACAGTTAATTTTCCACCACGTATGAATTTCTGGAAAATCGTAGCAGTTGGTCGGAGAAAACCATCACATGGTTTCTTAGATTCAATCTGGTTTTTGTTGTTGAATTGATCTAATTAAGCGACATTGACTGAACTCAATCGTTTGCCGAATACTAACACAATGTCTCTGGAATAGATAATATTGATCGTAAGAACCAAAAGTTTCCTCAAATACACACACAAGCGTGTGTATGTGTTTGTTACTCTTTCGCTTATCTGTTGATTCTGTCTATATACCTTGTTTTTGGCCGCCCACGCGGTCTTTTGCCAGCTATAGTGGCATTCATGGTTCTGTTCAGACGTTCTGATGGATTGCTTCGAGCCTGCTAGCAATTCACTGTTAGTTCTCTTCCATGTGCTAAAGCTCTAAACAATCTCAGATTGATCCTATGATTGTTCGGGTAACGTTCCCGTTTTCCAAGCCTCGCAGCCGTATAGCAGAGCTTGCTTTATTATGGTTCTGTACACCCTTAGTTTCAGATTTGTAGAGAATTTTCGGGATTTCAGTATTCTTGACGGAGAGAAGGCTCTGTTCACGCTTGTTATTCGCTGATCTATCTCAGTCCGTTGATCATTTATTGATGTTATCGTGAAGCTGAGGTATTTGAAACTGATCTGACTTCACAGGCTTCAGATACTTTTAAAATTTTCCAAGCCTTTTCCCAGGGAATATCAACAATACAATGATAAAGATGATTGAATTATTTTCATTTTTAATAATAAAAATATTAAGTCTCATGAACTTATTAGTTGTCTTTTCAAGGAAAAATAAAACTAATACGTTTTACAAACTACTTCTTATTTTCTTCATTTTATATTCAGGACATTTTGAACAACAAGTTTATTATCTGTCATGTAGGAAAAGGACTTCGGCTGCTTTAATGAGGTTTATTGTATTGACACCTAAGGCAATGACTTAGATCCGGTGGATAAGGCCTAAGGAGGGTAGAAAATAAGTAAGTTTACAAAAAATGTGTCCCCTTCCTTGAAGAAAAAATCTGCAAGACCCTTTTATTTCGTGGAACCATACTAAATAGAACAAGGAGCTTTTTAGAAGACTTAGGTATTACTAATCGGGATACAGACTTCCTGGGCATTACAGATCATCACATGGTTGGGAATGAGCGCTGAAGACATCTGACATTGTTCATACTTTTTTTATTTTTAGCTTTTAACCTATTTATTTGTGTTGATTTAACTTATTTATTACTTTCATTAATTTATTTATTGTTTTTAAAAGTTAAATAACTTTTAGAGTGTCTGGGTTTTGAGAGGAACTAGTTTCAGAGCATGGCGAAAACAATTATTCTGGACTCACTGGGAATCCTACACCATCACTTGTACTAAACCATGGCTGGATTTTTCAATCATATGAGTCGCTAAGGAAAATAAAAATGTATTCAACTAGTCAATTTAAAAAGGTTCAGAGAGAATTAGTTGATTATTTTTATGTAATTTTTTATTCAATTATGATACGAAGAATTATTTGATAGGCCTGAAACATAAAATAATGATTTTTTTTTTATATAGTTACCATTTTTAACAATAATTAAAATATGTTTACTGACCAGAATGTAGACTGTTTCTGGAATATTTCCTTGGTAGAATCTTATTTCCCACGGAAATACCTTTTATAAAATGGAGTACATCCGGCCTTAAATGGACTGGCCACCATATGTGGAGAACATGGAGAAAGTAAAAACCTGACCAAAGAGTGGAAAAGCCATAAAGATGATAAGACGGAAGATGAAAGAAACTCAAGGGAAAAGAAACTCAGCAAAGAGAGCCCACACATCCTTCTTCATTTATTAAAAGGATCTTATCCTGTGTTAATTTCCTACTTGCCCAGAACTTCCAGCAGCTCTACCATCTCCACTCCCAGTACACCAAAGGGGATTCATCACGATATGCTCTTTCTTAAGAGGGTTTGGACGAATTTCAACCTTACAGCTCGCTCTTCAAACAAAAGGAAATGTAAGGGTAAATAATATTGAACAGAGTTGGTGTAGGGTTCTTTACAAGAGAAATTCGACAACGCTGCCCAAATATATAATATAGGGTTGTTAAAAGTCTAAGCATACTTATCAATTTATGATTGGATAAATAAACAGTAACATATA
>NW_027107651.1:276360-286198 GCF_000696795.3 Halyomorpha halys | reverse complement strand
TATTTAAGTTTTTTTAACTGCCTTATTTTATTTTTTATGTATTTTCCCCTTCTGTTTCTTCTCACAAAAAGTTGTATTACATTTTTTTTATTCATTTTCCCCCTCAACCATATCTACTATATTCGATTCGCTTATACTTCTCTTCTCTAGTGATCCACAAAACACGTTCAATCCATAACACAAATTCAATGCAAATTAAATGAAATTATCAATATGGAGAAACTGGAAAAAAATTGCTAGTGGCTGTTCAACTGTGTTGAGTTGCTAATACACAGAATGCCGATGAGTCCAATAGGCAATTTTAAAAAAGGTTGAGAGAGAATCAACTAATTCTATCTTAACCTTTTTAAATTGACTAGTTCAATAAATATTTGTTTTCCTCCGCGACTCATAGAGTTGACAAAACCCAGCCAAGGTTTAATACAAGTGATGATGTAGGATTCCTAGTTCGTACAGAATAATTGTTTCCGCCATGCTCTGGCACTCAGACCGTCCAAAAATTATTTAATGTTTAAAAACCAAATAAAAAACAATGAATAAGTTCATAAAAAATATAAATAAGTTAATGAAATCAATAAATAAGTTAAATCAACACAAATAAATAGGTTAAAAGCTAAAAATAAAAAAGTCTTCAGAGCTCATTCCCATGCAGGTGATGATATGTAATGCCTGTGAAGTCCAAAATAATAATTCCGCTAAGACCACTGTTTCCCCAATGCTAACGCCTAAGTCTTCTAAGAAGCTCTTTGCTCTGTCTAGTATTGTTTCGCGAGATAAAAGGTCTAACAGATTTTTTTCTTCAAGGAAATGGGCGCATTTTTCGTTAGCTTCCTTATTTTCAACCCTATCCACCTGATCTAGATCATTGCCTTCCTGTTTAGGAACCGCAACAATATTAGCGCATTTCACGAATCCGTTGGTGTCAATACAATAAATCTCATCAAAAAGCCGAAGTCAATTATAAATAGGTTCTCAAAGGTTAATTGTATTGATGAAAAAGTAAAACACAAGGAAAAAGTAAACAAATAGGCAGGAACCAGAAAGAAACAAGATAAATTTAAAAAACAAAACAAAAAAGCATCACTAACTATTACAAAGATTTGAAGTAGAGTGATAAGTGAAAGATGGGTGGTGCGTGCTCTGCACAAGATTTTTAAAATATACAGTACACAGTATTTACCTAAATTGAATATACAGATCAAGAAAGATTATCTGCATCATGGCTTAATTTTAAGTATTCTTTATCTATATATACAGTCACTACTGTAAGCTGTTTAATTTACATACCAACCACTGTATTTTTCTTTTATTTTTTCATGGGACATATGAAAAAAAAGAAAATCTAAAGTTGTCTTTTAAATAAGAGGTGGAAATAAAAGAGACCATGGAACAGAGTCATATAAAATTAAGCGGGATGAACATTAAGGTATATTGGGCTCGTTAGGACGCTCCCAATTTTTGCTATAATCCCTAGCCTGCTTTAATTGTACCTGGCCAGCTTAATCCCAGGTAATCGAGATAGCAAGGGTACGGTGGAGGGTTCCTGCGGAACACCTGTATACGACCTCAAGCAACCTACTGCAAATACCCTTTATAATTGTGACTTGTGGATCATTACGAGTATAGTATTAGAAGTAGCAGTCTGAGTATACCTTTCACATCGGTTCGTACTACTAAGTAGATCTTGATTTATGATTCCATTTAATACTTCTGATGTTTAAATTTTTAAAAAAATCATAATTCATGAACACTATTAGGATTTAATAATCTTCATTATTTAATCTTTGGCTAAGGGTGTAAAATATTTTGTGTTTATCTGTTGTGTTTCAAGGGGGAAAATAATACTTACTAATTCTTATCTCTTCTATTTTTATTTTCTGCTCAACCGTCCATTACTTAGTCCATCTACAAACTATTATATTAGATTGATGAGTAGATAGCTAACCGTGGATTTCATAAATATGTGAGAAGAAAATGATTGGGAGCGCGGTCAGTGAAGAACACAAATAAGTAAAAATTTATTTTTAGTGCCAACGTTTTGGCCAGAATTTGAAGCTTTCATCAGAGCTAAGAACAATAAAGAATATAACAAAAATAATGAATAAAAGAAATTACAGAATAATTAGAAACTAAGAAAACAACTAACATTATAAATGCATAAATAGTGTTGTAGTACCATTTTAGTCTAAGTATTATAAGAAGATAAAGACTGTATGAGAAAATAAATGAAGTGAGAGGAAAGAATGTATTATTATTATATCACTACGTATTATTTGTTCTTTCCTTTTACTTAATTTAATTATTACTTTTCTTATAAAGCCTATATCTTCTTATAATGCATAGACTATACATGTTTTTCTCAACTATTTATGTATCTTCATTGTTAGTTGTCTTCTTATATTCTAATTATTATGCAATAACTTTTATTCATTCTGGTTCCCTTTTTTTGTTTTTTATTCTTTACCCTAAAGAATCATTCGCACTAATAAATAGGTTTTTACTTATTTGTGTTTTTCACCGATCGAATCATTTTCTCCTCATATTTTAAATTATAAGGTAAATTAAATAATTTAATTTCCTAAATTATACAATTCTTACAGTTATCATTATTATTATATTTTATATCTATTTCTTGTATTTCGCGTATTTGAAATAAAACTTCCTTCCAAAAATGCCTTCCCTCCACTATGTACATTTCCGATATTTGCTACTGTTTTGGAATCTCTCAACTGGAATATGTCGTCCTGATTCGTTCTTTACTCATTTATTATTATTATTATTATTATTGATTTTATTTATTCTTTCTCGACCTTTATTTGGTCTCAACATACTTCTTTATTTTCCGTCTTTTAGTGTATTAAATTTTGTTTTCTCATATCTGCTTTTCTATTTTTACGTGATATTACGTCTCCTGTTCAGTTTTACCTAATAGTTTTGGTAATTCGTTTTATATTCTTATCATTGTCTATTTTATATTGATACTATATCTTTTCGTTCATTTGTATATAATTTTCTTTTCACTTATATTTACATAATTTTTATCATACCATAATTTACCTTTTTGTATATTATTATCCTACTATGTCAAAATATTTTCAGTTTTTTTTGTATCTTTTTAGCTCTGACGAAGCTCTACAATATACAATGTACAAAACGTCGCCAAATAAATAGTTGTTGACCATTTTTTGTTTTATTTTGACCGCACCCCAGACCATCTTTTTCATAATTTGAAATAATAAGGTCAATCATGTTATAATATATAATTTATAATATATAGTATATAATTTATAATATATAATATATAATATATAATTTAAATATATTGCTTCAATTTTTAATTATACCCATTTTTTTGTAGACTTCCATCTACCAGTTCCATCAGATAATGAACGTATTGCCCTGAATGTAAAATAAAGAAAATGAGATGTAGTAAGGTTTTTTTTTCCTTCAAAATAAAACAAATAAGTTCATTAGATTTAATATTTTTATTATAAAAAATGAATATTATTTTTATCATTGTATTATTGATATTCTCTGGGAAAGGCTTAAAAAAATTTATAGTTAAATTTGATCTACGTTTGAAACAAAATAAAAAGTGTTTTCTGTAGTCAATAGACATTTTTCTAATAATATTAACGTAAATCTGAACTAAGAATGATTTCAGAAAATGCATATGATCATGTTTCTTAAGTAATTAGAGGAAGACTTCAAATAAAGCTTTGAATATTTAATCTTTAAGTAGCAGCAAAAAATTAATAAACAACATTATATTAATTAAAGCATCATAAGCCTTTAGACTAGAGATAGTTCACCCCATCTCTACAGCTAGCACAGAATATTCTTGGAACTTCTAATTATTATAATTTGACTCAATGTTTTAAAAGACGAAAGAAAAAAGTATATATTGGGCTAAGAAAGAAAATATTATTTGATATATAGATAAATATTGGTTTAAAATTGAATAAGATGAGAAAAAAGGATAAAAATAAAAATAGATATATTTGAAGAAAAAGTAAAAGAACAAAAATGACGATACAAAAAAAAAAAATCATATTATAATGAAATCTTATAAATTTATTATAATGTTCCTATACATTATAAAAATTTGTTTGACTAGGCATGTTGTGTATTTAGGAACCCAATACTTGTTAACTAATATAGTTGGGCGACGCAACTTTTTTTGAAAACATTTTTTTCTCTTAATTATTTTTCTTATTTTTAAAGATTTGGCAAAGTTTTTTTAAGATTCATTTATGTTACCATTTTTCGTTATTCTACTCTGACCTGTTTATAAGCTTCTTTTCATCATTTAACACTATGACAGGTCAGAGTTGTTATAAGCTTTTACCTAATTTTTTTTGTGAGGGTCAAGTCATTTTTAGTGTTTATTTTCTTCCTAGTATGAAGTCATTCTTTTCCATAAAAATGGCCGAACTTATTTCTCTTTTCTTGGTCAAATTTTTATTTTTAACTACAATATTTAATAAGTATCAGATGTCAGAAATCCGACAGAAACTCACAAAACTTATCAACTTTACTTCTAAAGCACATTATTAAATACTACTTCGTTGCTGTACTCTATATAATTATTAACATGAATATTGTATTCAGGTTGATATTCATAACATAATATCTACCAAAAATAAGAAAACTAGAGATGACGAATCTTATATAATCAAGCCAATTTTACTTATAATAATATAATATATGAGTGGATGAAGATGTAATGCTTTATTTTAAACAAAATATAAACTTTCGCTTTGAAAGATACTTTAAACCCTTTTTTCTTTATACACCTTGTTCAATTTTTCCAAACCTTAAATTATGGTATTTTTAGTAAACGAAAAATTGAGTTTTCCTAAAAAAATAAAAAATTAATATTTCTTATAATCATATTTTTATATTACATTTCTCGTACGCCCTCATCTATTCAGATCCTAAATTCAAATTGTGACTTGGTGGGATTTAAAAAATAACATTTTATTTCTGATCCATTGTATACAATATAAAATAAATTAATCACATACCACCACAGTTTACCTAAAAATAAAATTTATTTGTTTTTATAAATTAATTAAACCTTATTAAATTAAAGCAGTTCTACTTACTTAAATATTTTTGAATTGTAAGCGTCAATATCTTAGCAGTACCTACCTGAAAAAAACAACACAAAAACTTAGTATTCAAGGTAATCAGTGTTTTTTAAATTGATTAATAAGAAATATTTAAATTAACCGTAAAAGTAAATATTTATGATTCATTTTAATATTTTATGGGAAAAATAATAACGATGAAAGAGAATCTGCGAAATCGATAACAGAAGGTGATATTGCGTAACCATCTCAGACCCCCTGCACGTTTAGGTTACGTTAGAAATGAATTTTCTTATTCACTATTAGGATGAGGTTTTTTTTTGTACATTCGTCAAAGGGAAAAAAAATAATTAATCAAATAATTTATTTATTTTGTAGCATTATTTATTGCAGTATTATGCTGCTAATATGGGTTTGAAATGAATTTGTACATCAATGTGTAATTATAATACATATTTCTGACAAAACAACACTAAGTATTGAATTTCTAATTGTACCGTATAAAAAATAAAGAGAAAACTATTGTAATGTTAAAAAATTAAGGTATAAGGTTTTCCAATCTTTATGAAACATTCTATAGTTTACTAAAAATTCGTTAATGCTATTATTGTATTTTTAAATTGTAATTTATTGTTAAAATTATGTTGTATAATGTTCATTCAATAATTATTGCACTCCAATTTTATTCAGGTCAAAATAAGGGCTCAAAATACTCTGAGCCTAATGAATAAAAAAAAAAAAATTGCCATGGGAAATATTATCTCTTTGTCTGATTATTTTGTTCACAAATCTGGTTTCTGCTTCAGTAAAGCCTGATTTCCCCTTTACTGTTAACAACCACATTCATTATTAAATCTAGATACATGTAATTATGTAGGTTTTTTTTATTAATGTATTTAGAGTTATGTATTATGTATTATGTAATTGTAAATATATTTTCAAACTAATAAATTTTTTAAATAAATCTATAAAATATACTTTTGAGTTCATTTGTAAGCATAACTAATCCAATTCAAATGATATAATTTCACTACGACACAAAAAATACATGAAGAACGTTAGTTCCAATAAATATTTATCGTTAAAAATTCCTATCAGTACATATGCAACATTTCATTGTATAAATTGTCATGCTGTTGTATTGTTATCTTATTAGACATAATTGCTTTAGTGGAAGTTAAATCGTATATATATATATATATTCCTCTAGCAGGAGTAGGCCATAAAAGAAAAAAATGAAAATGATCTTCTGTCTCTAGACATCAATAGAGCTTATTATAAATTAATTTATGATATTGTGCCAGATTTTCGTAATTTGTTTTGGGTGGAAATATTCTGAAATATAGGATTTAATACAACTGTTATTTTCCTTAATCCCACCTGAATCATACGGGTTAGAGCTCGAATCTATATTAACTCTAAAGATGGATGCTCTTATATGTAGTATTTGTGGATATAGAGTAGGAGCCACGTGAAACATAGGATAATAAGAGAAAGCTTGGTTGTAAAAAATGTTACAGTGAAAAACTAATAAACAGAACTTTAAGAGACGATGGGTATTATATTATTCTAAATAGAAAATTGTATTGATAAGCGAACAACAAACATGTTTGACAAAGAAACATAGTTTATTGTGGTAGGAATAGATATATATTTATATTTATATATTTCTTTTTAATTTTTTCAATTTTTCATTAAAAGATAAATATTTCAATTATTTATAAATATATTTGCAGTATTTATAAAACCACAAACAAATGGCAATACCCGTCATTGTTATATCACAAATAAGGGTTGAGCTCACAGCTTACGAAGAAGGAATAAGGCACCTGTGCTGGATAAGACAGATCGAGGTACAGAGAGAAAAAGCCAAGAGTACAGTAAGGGAGAAGATGATAGATGGCCTGGCAGTGGAGCGTAAGTCATGGTCGGAGTACAGCATACATCATACAACACCTGTACTCACTGGAGCTGGAAGGTCCATAGCTCAAGAAGGCGGAGGGATTTCTCCGAGCTAGGTCTCGGGTCGGTTGGAGTATGAGCATATCAATAATAATGCTCAGAGGTCAAGAAAATCCCTTAAATAATAATTAAATGTCGGAACGTAATGGGTTAACATAAGAAATAGAGAAGGAGTCAGTATATAATCTTGGATCACTCCCTCCAATAGGGGACATATTTGAAAACAATTTCAGACACCGTAATAAAACTCGGATTAAATAGTAGAAGTATAGAAGAATAATCCAGTTTAATCATGAATAGAACTATATAAATATATTAGTTTTGTTTCATCATATTTATAAATATAATTTCTGATTAATTATAAACAACTATATTTGGTTCCATGAAATATAAAAAATTAAGGAAAACCTTTCAAGTCCTCTAACCCACATTTTTTAAATATAAAATTAAATAATAATAAAACCTAATATAATATATTTTCTGTAATGTTCCAGCCTTTTCTATTGGCCATTTTCATCTTACTTACACATTGTTACTTAATTATAAATCTCTAGAACAAAGTAATTGTCTCTTTTTCCTTTTCCAAGAATATTTCACCTTATTAAAAAAAAAATTAATGAATTGAATGTGTAACACTACAACCTATGAAAGGCCAGGGGCGCAGTACTTTGTAAGGAAGTACTGTTACTAGACTAACGGTTGTGCAAGGAGGTGATTTGGTCAGAGCCTGAAGGGTGGCAACAGTCTGGGAAGCCCGGATGGCTGTTGAACCCACAGGGCTGACTTATGGCTGTAGTAAAACATGAAACAATTCGCTGCCACAGCAGGATTCGAACCCGGGTCCTTGTCACAGAGCTTAAATTGATTTTATTAATTTAATTATAATTTGTATACCACTATTTTAGTATCACATTCTCATCATTAATTTATAAAACTTTGAAGGCTATTTTACCTAAATCGAATAAACACTGTCAAAATAAACCTATAAAACTAAACTAATAGGGGGAATCATATTACTTTGCTAATAAATCTGCACCAGCCTATGTTTAATTTACCTGTATATTAAAAAACATTTAATTATAAAATCTATTCTTTGCAAGCCCTGTACTTTAACGCCATAAACCTATATCAACAATATTATTTGACCTGATATATCAAGTTAGGTACATTATCATTTTATTTCACATGACATTTTTATCCATTCTGTTTTTATTAAAAATTAAATAAATTTTAACTATATTGATCATGAATTAATTTTATATAAAATTCCTGCGAAATGTTGGCTTACATTGTTCGTATCTGATATAGAAATGACTTATGACAAATATTTTCCTCTTCTAAGTGTTATTTTCTTTGAGTAAAAACATTCTGTTATCAAAATCAAACTATCTGTTTATAATACTGTTATTAATTAGTTTTAGTTAAAGCTGTTATTTTAATTGGTGGCCGAAACGTTGGAGGATTGACACTTTTTTATAACGGTTACTATTAGTATTGTTATAAATTAACCTCAGTTACGATATAATTAATGTAAGACGTCTCAAAAAAATTTAAAAAAACAAAACAAATATTTTTTGGGACATATGCTACTATTAAGGCAAAGCAGTGTTATTTAGAATAAAACAGTAATATTTTATTATTATATAATTTTATATTTTAAACTTAATGTTCTCCTTAATCTCATTCATAATTATAGATTAACCTTTATAAAATTTGAGATTACTTTAAATCAATTAAAAAATATTTAAGGCGTTTTACAACAAGAGTCGAAATTATCATTAAATTGGCACATGCGCATTAATTTTCTATTGCTCTAAAACCTATTTTGATAATTTTATATAATAAAATATTTCCACACAGAACTAATATGTAAGATTACTTTCTTTTTACATTATTTTTTCTGTAATCTTCTTATAAATTCTATAGTTTATATTGCATTGTATTAATTTTAAAATGTTCAAAGTGATTAGGCAAACTCAGGTGCCTTATAATAGATTGTTAATTACATTAAAACTTGAAGGAGCTATTAGCACGTGGAACTCTCCTTCGATTATTCTTGTGGTCCATTGAATTGATGAGAACCTGCCCTACTAAAGATTAATACTTAGGCTTACTTAAGGCTATTGTTCATGTCTTTTTTTTAAAATTATTTATCATTCTAATACTGTCTTTTAGCCTAAAAATTAATAAAATCAACATTTAAATATTGATAATATAATCAAAACCTTATACGGAATGCCTTGATGAATATCGATCATATTTATTATAATTTACATGATTATAATAATTTTAATTTATTCTGGGACTAGTCCTTTTAAAATATTATTACAGGCCTTACCAAGAGGCATTAGTGCCTTAGAGTATGATACAAAATTATAAAAGTAAAATTAAACTTACAGAACATCGTAAAATATAACTAAACTAATGAATTCTTGAAAAAAATTATCAATAATAGTTAACATAATATGTGAAATAAAAAACAAAAGAAAACAGATGAAACAGAACCATATGTTATCTCATAAATCATAATTAACTTCTAATGATATAATTGAATAAGAATGAAACACAAATTAACTAAAAATAATTTAAAAAAGGAACAATTATTGTTTATATACATATTTACAGTAAAAAAGAAAATCTATAACTAGAAAGGTAGAAAAATAACCAAAAAATAATAATAAATAAATATGAAGGAAATAATAAATCAATAAATCCTCTTAAAAATTATAAATCATTAGGTATATTCTAATAACAATAAAAGAAAAGAAAAAATGATTGTAACA
>NW_027107651.1:261277-276310 GCF_000696795.3 Halyomorpha halys | reverse complement strand
ACATATATCTACAGATTATATATAGGTACTGAAAACATCTAATAATACCTATGTTACATTGGCTGTATCTTTCTATCTGTTTAAAAATTACATATTACATTTTCTAATTATAAAAACTTAAATAACACTACAAATATACAAACAATTATATATCATACAAAAAAAATGAGTCATTTCAAATAACGATATAAAATAAGACTTTAAAGAAGAAAATAATATATAAGTGGATAATGTATCAACCATATAGTACAAAAAAATTACAGAATCAGTTAATGAATACTATTTATTTTAAATGCAGCATAAAAATATTTAAAAAATTATGAATTTAAGACACTTTGGTTTGAAATTATTTCATTTTATTAAGTATAATTATTTATTATAATTAAATTACCTTCAACATTTATAGGTGCCGTTGAATATACTATACAATTATTATTTTCCACACCGCCTAGATAAATAAGCGGATTAATAGTTAAACAATGGTTTCATGATTTTTTATTATGGTTATTATTATTGTTATTGAGTCTCTAATTAAGTCCTTTTATTACTATTTAAATTTAAATTAATATTAAACAATCAACAGAATTTTAGTTTGCTGAAGCTAAGCCATGTCAATTTGTTTGAAACATACAAATACGATTGAAAGACATAACTTAATCGATACAACGTATAATTTGTATTTGTATAATATACATGAAAGTACTCGTATATAAGTAATTTATAAGGTAGGTTTCATTAAGAAAATAAATTATAGGTTTTTCTTTTACATCATTTCATGCTTTTGGTAAGTTATGGCATAATACATTTCATTCGATACTTTCAAATTTTTTTTTCATCTAATTTACTGCTTAACATAATTTTACTGTCAGTAATTATGTATGTTAAGATAGAAGTACCTTAAGAATGTGTCTTATGGCCATCGTTACTCAATAAATTTAAAAATACGGGACAATTTTCTGGTTAATTTTGGAGACAAATGACAATTCTCAATTTTAAAAACCATCTCAAAAATGCTTATATTTTTGTTGTACAGTAAAAAAAAAATTATAATGTGAAGAAGAGTTTAAATATAGTAACCATGACGTCGGGGTCCATACGATGGATATGAGGAAGTAAGGTCTCAAGATTTTTATCAAAAATCTGTGCAAAATACCTCGTGAATGAGTCAGCTTTTACTAACCCAATGGTTGTACAAGGAGGTGATTTGATCTGAATCATACTCGATCGCCAGATTTTCCCCCCAATTAATAGTTCCACTTATTGAGACTTGGCTCCTCAGGCCTCCTGAACGAAATAGAAGTGTCAATAAAGGATAGAAATGAAATAAAAGTGACAAAACAAATAAGTATGTGTCACTGCCGGATTCGATTCCGTGTCATTGAAGTTAGTAGCCGCTCCGCTTCTAATCTGTGAATATATCGGCAAATATTATTAAAACAATTGTTATTGTTTTATTGCTAAACTAACTTGACATTTAACGAGCCCTAATAGGCTCTTTAAGTTCAACATTTTAAGAGATATTTAATCCATATTTTTTCCAACTTAGTTGATTATTAATGAAATAACACATTTTTTGGAAAAAAAATTATTAATCTTAGGTTTTTTTAAATCTCCTCAAATCAGCCTAAAAATATTTTTACACGATTTTGATGTTATGCAACATAGCTAGAAAATGAGTCATATTGTGAGAAAAAATCTATATCTCAAACCTTCAGAGAATGGTAATTTTTTTACTGTCGTATTTTTCATACAAAATTACATTTACTTCTAGCTATATAAACTATGCGGTATTTCTAAACCAATAATTTTAAACTCAGTAAAAGAATGGTAGATACAATAATTTCCATCAAGGACTGAGTTATCATGAACCCTGTCAGATCCATAAATACATTGTTTATTAATATTTAATTATATTTTAAATAATTGTATGTTGTTTAATACAATGAAGTTGCCTTAATCGTTGTGAATAATGTAAAGTATTATAATACTCCCTGAAGCTTACTCCGTTTACCACCTAGACCCCCAGCCTTGATCTATAGACTACCTTGGACAGGTTTCTTTCATCGTCCCCGATCAGATCGATCCACTCCCACAGTGCCATCCATCAGCCTCCGCACCACCGCAGATTTGTCAGATCTTCTCGCCCTTGTAGGCCTTCTCTCATCTCGGCATCTGTCTCTGTAGCAGTTCTCTCTTCTCTACTTCACTGCAGCTAACACAGAGGGTGTCATTTGTTCGATTGTAATAATCTCTGGAAGGAAAACTCTTTAGAATGTGAGTTATTTAAAAGGATTGTTAGTCCAAGAACTTTAAGCGTAAGTGTAAATAGTAAAATTTTGAGAAACTTCTACCAAATAAAGAAACACACCTCTGGTAAATAATGGCTGAATTTTAAAGTATTTTATTTTAAAGAAGTTTTCTACGAAGTTTCTATAGCAGAAGGATTTTTAAAAAGTCAAGAATAAAAAAGCTGTCTTTACGACATTTGTAAAACAATGCCTTTTTATTATTACCCAGACCGGCGGCATTAAGATAACCTGACGAACAACCCTTTGTTTATAATAAGGATTCTGTTTACTCTTCTAGTGTCTCTTCGTCTTGGACTATGGATTAGTGGTTATCGTATCGTAACGTGTGGCTTAATATAAATATTCTTTATATTAATATTCTTGTTTGTTAACAGAAATATTTAAATAAATAGTCTAAGATTTTACTACACAGGAACAGTATTAAAAACCTGATCCTGATACGAGAATGTACGACCCAAACCACTGGGATAGAAAATCTCCAACAACCAACAACAACCATCTTCTCTATCTAGTTTTAACTTATCCTCACCTTCTAACATTGCTCCTAGATAATCCATACCTTAGAAATAAGGATCACTCTGATTCTATTGTTGTTGTTGTTGTTGTTTGTTGCTTAAAGGCGTAAAACCCTCTGGTCATCAACGCCTATGGCATGATAAAAGTAAAAAAAAAAATAAATAAATAAATAAAAAATAGAAAAAAAAATAAAAAACATAAAAATCGAAGAGGAGTTATAATTTATAAAGAAGGCGATGTGTTTTTAAAAATTCAAATACTCGTGTAATTTTAGCTTCCTCATCTGCCAGAGTTTCGGATAAATTTGGGGTCAGTCCTATCCTGTTTATTGTTGGCAAATAGTGAGGAGTACACTCTTCAAAAAGATGTTTAATCGTAAGAATGGACTGACAATATTTGCACGTTGGAGGTGGCAGTTTTCTGATCAGGTGAGAGTGCGTGAGGAGAATATGACCTATTCTCAAGCGGGTCAGAGCAACCTCTTCCCTGCGGCTGTTGCGGTAGGATGTCGACCATGGTTTTACTGATCGTTTTATTTCTTTTAATTTACTGGGAGAGCTTTCATCCCACTTGGCCTGCCATTTTTCTAATATTTGTAATTTAAGGGGTGTACTGAGTTCTGAAGGGGTAAGAACGGCGGTGTCTCGGCCAAGGAGTGTGAGTGCCTCTCTGGCAGCTTTGTCTGCGAGCTCGTTACCAACAACTCTGATTCTATTTGCTAGAGTCTGATAGAGCATTCAAATACAGTTATCAAAGGACTCTCCAGGAGACAAGTTGTATATAGTAATTGTACATAATATATCTTAGTCCTTATATCAGTAAAGTGTAGTATATCTCAGATCACACTGCTATTTCAATCCCGTAACTTAGTGATAAGATTAATGGTCAGTGTTTTAAATGGTCAGTATAAAAATATATTTAAATATTGCTGAATATAGAAGTAATTGTAGTCTATTAATTATTAGGCCAAAATGTTCGATAAAAGTTCAAAAGTCTTTTTGATTTTTAAAAGTGGCCGACGTGTAGTTTTAGGTTTACAGTCAATAACTCTTAAAGTATTACAAGGAACTTATATACCTTAAGAAAATTCCGATCATAGAACCTAGTCAGAAGCAGTGACGATTCGAATCCAGTGTGAACTTTCATTTCGTTGCCGATTCATGGATCGAAACTCGACCTCCCCACTCTGCTTTAAATAAATTGATTACCAGTAGGTCAGTTATGTAATAAATAGGGAGGTACAGGGTGAAAAAGTAGATTAAATATGTAAATTAGTAAAATATAAAGGAATATAAAATTATTTGGTAACTATGGTGTCCAGTGCCAAAGTAGTCTATTGTAGACACATACCTAGAAACACATTCACGATGACATAGCGCCCCAGAGTTGAAATGTCCAATTTGTTTCCACCGGCCTCTGCGGAATATATATCAAATGACCCAGTTGGAATTCGAACCCACAAAGTTCTAATTCAAACTCTCTGAGACACATGGTCCAACTTACTAGAACATCATGTCTTGATATTGAGTCCGAAAAGAGAACACAGGTTATTATTAACATATATGCTTGAACTTTAAAACGAGGAGATTTTATCAAAATTATAAAATACATTATACAATTTCTAAAATTTAGTAAAAACAATAAAAATTCTTAATTCAGTTATTTCGTCGAATATTTGTATAACATAGTTTCGAAAAAGGTTTGCAAATAGAATGAATCACGTAGTTTTTAATTACTTCCGATGTAACGTCACCAATAAACTAATTCCCAACGATTCACACGCGGCAAAGTGAAGGGCAAGAGAAAAATGAAGGTGTAATCAAAAGCAAAGAGAAAGGAATAAGGAAAAAAGGAAGAAAATTAAGATCCTTCTATGAAAGAGAGGAAAAAATCAATCTCCTTCAAAGGTAAAGAAGTAAGACCTTAATTAAAAAAAAAAATTAAAAAGTGAATGGGGAAGCAATAGACACAGGGCCAGTTTAAACAAGGCCACCTCGGCTCCGTAGAGAAAACAGAAGAAAGTTTTTAAGTCGCTCAACTTTCTTTTCCTCATTTATCAACTTTAGCTCCGTCTCACCAATCTTCCTTAATAGTTTAATGGCATGGAAAATATTGAAAATTGGAACCGAGTACTACTTAATAGCCTATTAGGAAAACATTTTGTATAATATTTATCTGCAGGTTAATCACAACTATGAATAATTTAACTTAGCGTTTGAATTTACCTATTGCCATTCAAAATATCTTTAATCCTTTAAAATACAATGGTTAACAAAAGCTCGTTGTAGATTACTTGTAATTAGAATTCGCAAACAGGTACTAACAAATTCAGACAACCAAACTATCATGAGGTGTGTTAAACAGTCAGTGAGACCTCCAGTTCCTGACCTTCCTCTTGTGTCAGTAATATCACAAGAATGGACAACAGTCAATCCTGGATAAACTGAGCAGGGAGGTTCTTCATGGAACAATCAGAGTAGCTCCCTACTCAAGATAATTGCATTGCTTACGCGAATATACGAAAAACTTAATAAATAAAGCTGATTGAATTACTGCTGCATAGGTGGAGATTGTTGCAAACATATTTACTTTTTTCTCATGTCTCTGAGCATTGATTTCGGGTTGAAGGAGAGCGAGAGTACTTGACGTGAAGAATACATATTGTTGTAAAGGAGCTATTTTTGTATGCTATGATTATAGCTGCTATCACTATCAGCTGTTCAAGAACTTGAAATCACAACTAACAATTTTTGAATCTTCATTTTGATTCCCCTGATTGATATTTCAATGCTCCAAAAACAAGGTGGTTCTTTCAATCGACTGCGTGAACCCATTCAAGACCTTATAAACCATGAGAAATCTCTGGAAAAGATGGTCGGGGGTACGGTCAGCAAATTCGTGCCAACGTTTCGACCTGAATTGCAGGTCTTCATCAGAGCAAAAAAAAAACAAAAACAGAAGACGACCATTATTCAGAGAACTATAAAAATAATAGAAATAATAAATTAACAAATTTGGAAATATACATAATAATAAGGTTGTATATGTATGAATATCTCCATACCTCTATAATATTATATTTCATCTTGCATTGTTATTAATCTCCTACAATCTACTTCCATGGCTATTAATCCACTATTGTTATGTAGATTTCCAAAATTTTTAGTTTATTATTTCTTTTCATTTTTATTTTCTCTTAATGATGGTAGTCATCTATTTGTTTTTATCCCTATGGAAGTCCTGAAATTTAGGCCGAAACATCAGCGTGAATAAGTAATATTTCGTTTATTTGTATTTATATGCTGACCACACCCCCCCCCGACCATTTTCTCCAAAAATTAATCTACGGTCAACCATGAACATCACTTGAGATATCTGGCCCCTTTCCCTTGCTTTTTTTAGCCGATTCCATCTTAGTGACGGTAAAGATTTTTACTGAATCCATAAAAAAATCACTTGTAAGACATTTAATCAAGGAACCAGTTTTGAAGTCTAAAGATAACAGTGATTTTATTTGTTATCTACTAACACCAGAGCCGCAGTAACCGAACCCATCACGCAATCTACCGCCATAATATCGCCCCGAACCGGCTATCAAGATCTTTATCGGGAAAGTTGTTTGGGCGGAGGATACGGAACTTATAGCCACAATGAGTGCTTAGCATAACTGCTGCCACGTGAGCCTGGAATAAGGTTCTTTGTGCGTAGCTATAGCGAGGAGTTAATAGCTGTTTACTTCCCTACGTTATGGGTCGGTTTTAAAGAGCGAGGAGGGATCCTAAATTTTTTTTAGTCTGTTGAACACGAACGAAGCATAATGTTGATTTAATGAAATAGTAGTAGGAATAATATTTTCACTTCAATTATTAAGGTACGTTGTAATTGGAGTACCTCAAGGATAGATATTTAACCATTGTTATACCTAATTTATTTACTAATTATACTTTGAGAAGTCGAAAGGAATCCTAAAATTTACTTAAAAATATATATATTTGTTGAAATACTCTTAATACTATTAATTTAGTAAGATATACAATATATAAAATAAAAGTAATGTGAATGTTATCGTCATTATGGGTAATTGGGCTATCAATTAAACACACATACAATAATCTATTCTGGATTTTTTTTTAGGAAATTTGTGATATTAATTTTTATGAATTTTTGAGGTGAAAAAACTCTGAAAGCAATTCATATAACCAATAATATTAAAGACCCGGTAAACAATAAAACAGGTACAAAACCTTTAAATACACATTATGCCGATATAATGAATAGATTAGCCATGTAAATATAAAATAGGTTATATTTTTTCAAGTTTTTTCATCTCAAAAATTTAAAAAAATTAATACAACAATCTAATTTACAAAACAAAAACTAGAGAACTCTTATTCATTAGAAACGGAATCCAATTTCATATCTAGTTTAACTCATAGGTGGGTTGTTAGTAAATTTTTTGCCTTTGAAAATAAAATCTTCGAATAGTGTGCTTGTCTTAGCAGAGAGAAAGCTTCTTGGTTGTGTGCAAAAAGCAATCACAACGAAATTACATTACCAGAAGAGTTTAGACTTCTTTGGTGAAGTTGACCCTTATGATTATTGATTAAGAATAGTAGAAAGAATGTCTCCTAAACCCGAAGGAAGCTCAATACTCTTCTGGCTCTACATTAATTTATCTTTAGTTTATGTAAACGCAAAGATGAAAAAAGCTTTCTCTATTTTGATATACACAGCAACTACATTTTGGTACTCAAAGATATATTCTTCTCATAAAATTAACCTTAACAAGTACACTAATTCTCTATTTCTACTAGGCTACTTCCGCTCTATTTGATTTTATTAATACTTTTTTTTTTTTAATTTTTCAGTTTTCGAGTAGTTTGTGATTCGCAATATCCCTGAGGTCCAATGGAGTAATTTGTTAGAAACTGTAATGATCAAATAACTTGAGAATCTTATTAGTTAGTTTTTCAAAATTTCCAAGTACATACAAACAAACAAGCAAACCATATTTTCATACTTGTGACTTTGCTAGATAAATATTAGGGCGGTTATTAATCAAAGCATGCTAAATATATGTACATTTTTGTAAAATTCTAATGCTTGCACATTCTTAATATTCTTGGTTCATGATAAGTTAAGAGTAAAAACCAGTTGTATGAGCCGATGAGAGTTGTGTAAGACATTTTGTTCTCATGAAAATTTTCAAAAGAAAAGATAATTATTTTAACTTTTAAATAGTTTTAAAGAATTGTAATAAAAGATTTTTAACAGAAAACAAAAATATTATTTTCTTACTAAAATCTTAATATAACTTCATCGGAAGGTTTGAATATCCCAAGCCTTGAGGTTTGACTTACTGGTTTGTACTAAGATGTGATCCACTTCTTGGCACAGGCTGAGGGACAGGTATCATGTAAAATATATCATTAAGGAAAAGTTTGTCGATGACTTCATTGCACTTGATAAGCAAAGAATTACGTTGAAATGGCATCGAATGTGGACAAATGTTAATGACAGTAAATTACGGGAAATCAGAAGTGATGTTTCCCCTGGGATATCAACTAGAAGTGTACGGAGAGTGGAAGTTATTTTGACGCGCATTCGAATAAGTTATACGCGCCTGACCCACGGTTACCTTATGGCCTGCGATTTTTCACATGTATCCCGGACTTACAGAAGGCGACGTACTATAAAAAACATCTTAACTGAATGCCAAGCATACGACTCCCTCTTTGTATGAATTACCAGATCTCCATTCAATTTTTCAGGATAACAAACATGCTGTAGATTAACTTTTCCAATTTCTGAATCCATCAAAACCTTACAATAAAATTTCACTACAAGTTCCAATTTTTCAATAGCTATATATTTCAATTCGGAAATTAAGGTAATTTGGACTATAAAAAAAATCACATATCAAGTAAATAATGTCTAATATAAATTTCGGAAACTAAGGCAACATTGACCCGGTGGTTGATGCCTTAAAATAATAGAAAAAGAGTTTTAAAAAATTCCTCACATGTATTTGTTGAATAAAATTTTTAGCAATTTTCTATAATGGAAGGGTAGCTAAACGTCCCAGGAAAAGCAGGATAACATATCTGCATCATGATGACAAAGGAATGGCATTGAATGGAAGTGCAGACAGGAACAATCCCCCCCCCCAAATCAATATCTTCTCAAGCAAACAATTAATCATTCCAATATATAGCCGCTTCATTAACTTCCATACACCTGAGCTTTCTCAATCCTAATATAGCAACAATTTAATTCATCTGATTAAAGTTTTGGTTGTATTCACCGTTTTATTTCTTAATTAATACTCGTCACATTCAATTATTTAAGTAACATTTGCGTTGTATGCATAATTAGAGGAGAGACACAGCTTTAATTACTGAGAACGCGTTGAAATGATTAAATTTTATTCTTAATCACCATATTAGCAACTTATCGAGTTTCAATTTGATAACTTAATTTTCTTTTCATCTAATTAGCTTATTACTTGGATTAAAAAATCAATAATAATTGAGTAGCATTTTAACAAAAGGCAATAAATACCTGTACCGCACCAATTCACAAAGAGTCACGGGCTCTGTACTTTATAAGAATTAAACCTGTTTCTTAAAAAAGTAGGCACTATAAAGTGTTTTCAATGATCAACCGCCTGATTTTTCTCCGATTAAATATCTCACAGCTACAGTAACAGAATAAATAATTATCTGCCACTGGTCGATTCGAACCTGGGTTCGGTTTGAAGATAGTAACATAGCTAATCCATTCTCACTGAGCTACCCTGTTTCTAACTTCAGTACATAAACTTTTATAAAATCATTAATAAAAATATTATGAATGATCTCAAGTAAATAAGTTAAACGTTTTTGGAAAATATTGTTTTATACACTTATTTTTCCGAAAAGTGAAAGCAAACACTTTCAAATTATCCTCTATCCAGCTCCAAATCCAAGGAAAATTCTCCATCACTGGCTACACACCCTTCCCTTACTATCCAGTCTCACCTGACGATCTTAATGCATTTTTTAGTGACAGACTCCCGAATGAGCCTATGGTCCATCTATCTACCTTTCCTTCCTATTCCTAAAACTCTATTGTATCCAATATTTTTTTCCACCCCTTTTTTCTTCACATAACTCCTGATGACCTAAGACCTCTGAACTCAAATCCCGAACGAATAACGTTGTACAAGATCATATCTCAATAAAAATGTTTAGGTCAAACCTTTCTGTCATCTTTCCTGCCCTTCTACACATCTACTAATTTTACCTTTAAAACTCGATTTTTACCACAGCCTGTAAACAAGTAGTAGTTAGACTACAGAATAAGGTCCTCTGTCCTTCCCCAGCTTCTGAATTTAGACCCATCTCCATCATAACAAACCTGACAAAGCCTCTGGAGAGATTATTTCATTTCCAACTCATTTCAAGCCTTGAACAAAATACTGTCCTTTATCCATTCGAATCAGGTTTTCGTTCTGGTTTTTTGACCCAATTGGCTCAGCTAACAATTTCTCAAGACCAACAGAAAATCACAATTCATGTCATTTTTGGTTTTTCAAAAGCCTTCGACTACGTTGATCCCACGACTCTTCCCCCAAAACAACACAATACTTCCGCGTCTAATAGCTCTTTGAATTTTTTTTCATTTTATCCTATTTTTCCGCTCCCAAACTGTTGGTATTCTTAATAAACCCCGCTCACCATCGCTTTCACTAAACATATTTTCCATACATATGAATGGCTTACCTAATGCTACCTGCCATTCCCAATATCAATTGTATTCTGATGACCTTCAAGTATATATATTCTTCCATCCATCAACATGATCGAGGCATCCCCTAAGCTCTATAAAATCATCGACGGCAAACACCGCTGGACTTTGGAAAATAATGGTCCAGCAAAAATCGAGGGCATTTTCATCGGTCCAAAACCCTTCCTAATTATACGTAGAGGTCATCTTCAATTATTACTTAACATGATCCCATGTTATGTGTTGTTATTAAGTGACATTTCCCAAATAGCACAAAAAACTATCTCAATCTACCAATCTACGTATTTGAGTCCTATGTAGAGTGGTAATCGAAAGTGCAATGCGCGTTCCCTACCAGATGTTGAGCGGAATCGCATTTACTTAATTAACATCAGACCATATTTTAAAATGTTCCTACTTTAATACCCTTTTCGAAATCGTAGACTCCGTTTATGACGCAAAGTTTTTTCATAAGGTTATTTTAATAAAATACATTTTAGCAACCAATGCCAGAAATGAGAATGTGATGTAATAGAAAGATCAATAATGCATGTATAAGTAATGTTAAATAAGTACTTATGGCAAGTTTTAGGGTGATCGAAACAAGCATTGTTTCCCCAACCCAAACCCTCACAGAACCTGACTACTTTCCTGTACGTTCGATAATCTTTAATATTCATTGTTCATTCCTCATTCAAATGGGGTTCTGGAAAGGAAACTTGTTTCTCTTGCCTAATGAATTCCTTTCTATTTTATAGATAAAATAATAAATTATAATTCCACTTAATCATCACTTCCAAAGAAGGCCCTTAAAAGGAATCAAAAATGTTTAACACTATTTATAGGTCCGCCCGTAGCACACTGGTTAAGACAGTCTTTACAATTTGATGATGGTTCGGATCTGGCCTTGGGCGTTGACTTTTTTCATTGAGTGGCGGTCCCAAAAAATGAAAAACTTTGACCCCCCACCATGGTTAGGCAGTATTGGACTTCAATGGGAGTCTTGGCCGAAAAAAAAAAAATTAAACACTACTTAGATTTTCATTTTATGATGAACCTGGGTTAAAACCTGATGGGGCTAAAAATTAACAATTTTTTTTATTGTACTTAGTATTAACCAATTATTAAATTCAAGTGAAAAAAATGTTTTATTTTCTGAGTAGTACTGCCAAAATATGTTGGGTTCCTCCATTTACAGTCTACTATTACTATTATGAATTTATCCTTGGTATAAACTCAGAAATTATGTTTAGCTTAATAATTTCCTATATTATATTTGTTTTCAGTAAGAAGTCTTATTTGTAAAACTATTTATTAGGTGTTGTTGAAATTTTTAAAAATAATTTAGATGAATAGAAAAAATATAATTTTATATTATTAATTTATGATCATATTACTGTAAGTAATATTTGCGATAAACAATTCTATACAATGTCAATTCCAAGAGAATTTCATTAGATTGATAAATACCAGCTGGTCTCGTATGAATAGCTTGAATATTCTAGATTAGGTTATGGTTATAGAGGTAAATGCTGGCCAAAGTAATACAGAAGTCAAACAATGAATTTTCATACATTTGGAACCTACAGTTTAACGAGAATATTTCTGAAGGTTCTTGTGGTTGAAATTGCGGCTGACAGAGTGACATTTGCTGGGGAAATAACATCGGTAGGGATTCGATAACCACTTTTCGTAAAATTATTTGTGATTTTAACTTCACATAATTTTTTATATATTCTTCATTAATCTATTATATTCAGGAAGTCGATATTTAGATAGAATTTAATGTACGTTCCATACGAGTTCTCTCACATCATCATCCAACCGTCATTTAGTAAAATTACTTTTTTTACTAAATTGAACTTATTGAGTTTTAATGAATATAATTATAAAGGCAATAAGTGATAATAATAAGATGACTCTTTTTTATATCATTTACATGACAAAATATAAAACAGATAACTTTCATAAATAAAGCAATACAAAAATATAACCTAATTTTGAACAGGTTAATCACTGAGAAAAACAATAATTCAAATAGTGATGACAAAAATCGAGTAAATTTAAGCTGTTTTCTAACGAAATGATAACCGAAATTCACACAAATCAGAAGTTTTCTAGAGCTCGTTAAAGACTTTAGCGCACTTGCTCAGCCTCCACTGACTCACTACCAATGATGCGGCAGAGGGATGCGCTAGGATCTTTTGAGCTCTGCAATACCCCTCACACGTGGGGATAGAGTGGGCTCAGGGATCCTCAGGTCGATTGTGTAAATATTGTATATTAGAGTGTAAATGTGACTATAGATTATATTATTTTATCATTGTTATTTTATTTTATTTTTTCTTTCATATACATAGTTTGATTATGTTCATTTTGTTTATTCTTCTGTTTGTATATATTTTAAGAGTTTTTTTTTTCATTCATTTATTTATTTTAGTATTTATGAGATCATTCATCACTATTACCTATTGCCCACAACTGTGTGGCAGATTGTAATATCTATCAATAAACAAAAAGTATTTAAAAAAAAAAAAAAGCATTGGAGAATTTGACAGTACACATTAAAAGTTCATAACTAATGATTTGATTAGAATTAAAGAGTCTATAAAGTTGGGGAGTTTCTAGTGTATAAATCTACAAATGTTTGTTCAATAATAGCATGAATGTACATAAAATCTTCCAAAATAACCGTGTTTTACCATTTTGGCCACTGATTTTAGCATAAAATTAGATATAACACACATTTTTTTAAAATATATGACAATGTTTTATTCTTTTCCTTTTTTTTAAAAAAAAAAAAAAAAAGGTAAATGTACATAAACATGTATACCACAATTAATAATATCCTTTTGTTGCCGTTGTAGCATTTCAAGTAAATATGCCAGAACCACTGAAGGCAATTTCATAATAGTTGCAGTATAGCCGATATAGATGACATAGAATGAGGAGGGACCGCTCCGTTGGTAGTGATAACGGCTTCAGATTTTAAAATTTATCTCAATACAAATCATTATATTATAAAATCATTTCCATTCTAAGGGAGTATTATATTTGTATTTTATATTATATTATATATAATACTTTAAATTTTGGAAACGTCACATCAGTCATGATTACCAATTTTCAAAATATAACTTGTTTTGCTTATTAACTTTTCTTAATACATTAGATTTACAGGAAGTTTGTTCATAAAAATATTATATTTATTTGAATTAAATATTTCATGAATAAGCCAACCGTTTTATTATTCTCATTAACATCATATTAAATGATGGCATTAATAGGCATTGACTAAAGGAGAAAACAAGATTATCAAATTATTAATTTCTTTATCGAACACCCTTTTGTGTGATGTATTCTCCTGAAATAAATAAGGCTTTGTAGAGGGTATAAAACTGCTAACTTTAACAGGAGCTATAGGATGGAAGATAGTGCTATTAGTTAGCTAACTGTACTCTAATATATCGCTCCGCCCCCCCCTTTGGGGGCCCCGCTAAATTTCCAGGCATTATAATAACATATCTCCTGGGGGGGATCCATTAATTACATACACGGCAGCGGGGAAATTACAAGAGAGGCGACTCAAGTTTTAATTCAATTGGAGTTGCTAACCTCGTTAGGGCTAGGTCGGCGGGCAGTGGCCACTTGGGCTTTTAAAAGGGGTTTATCGGGTTACGTCTTCTGGAGCGACCAATTGTCCAGGAGATTGTCTGTCCTCTGTGGTTCAACGTCCAACATCCTTATGTTGCCATGATGGAATTTATTCTCGGGACACAAAAAGACATTTCTTAATTCTTATCTACTTAAAAGATAATTTCAATTTGAAAAATAAAATATGGACAACTATATAGGGAAGATTTAAGACTCGGAACGTTAGGAAATTTTTTTTTGTAAAACATCTTATTTAAGGGTTTTGAAGATGCTGAAAATTAATCTGAATAGCTTTATAAAAAAGATAAAATATTTTTTCGCTTACTACATAGGAAGCGAGTTTAGGTTTTGTACAAACTCAATCAATACAATTGACTACATTATTTTGTTATCCTATATCCAAAACAAATCTATTAGTACATTATTACATAACAAAGCATTTATATTTATAAAGTATTAAAATAATTTAAGTATTGTAATTATCAGACTTTTTTCCTGAACAAAGTTTTTTTGGCATACTTTACTGGTAGCAACTTTTGTTTTTGTAATTTTCTACATACTCAAGCTCGTTTAATAAAATAAATAATATTTTGTTCTTGTTCTACATAAAAAAAATCGATTGGATATAATAGCTATTACGTACATGCGGAGCAAAAAATTTCTAATAATATGTAACAATTTTTGATTTCTCGACTTCTAGGGCGTATTGGCAAGAACTCTCGGACACGTGTCTAATATTTTTTGATCTCTTATATCTCCCAAAAAAGTCCGGTAATATTCATATATA